>NC_064427.1:765000-1065000 GCF_023375975.1 Astyanax mexicanus
TGAGTCCGACGGGCAGCGCAGACCTGAACACACCAGCACCATCACACAGAACTGCATTAAACATGTGAATTATGGGAGTTGTAGTGAGGGCTGATAATAGTGGGTGCAGGTGAATTATGGGAGTTGTAGTGAGGGCTGACTGATAGTGGGTGCAGGTGAATTATGGGAGTTGTAGTGAGGGCTGATAGTGGGTCAGGTAGAGGAACGAGTGCACTACACACCTTCTTTCTCCAGTTCACTCACTCCACAGCGCTTGACTTTGAACTTGGCCAGATAAGGAGCTTTAGCAGCGCTACAAACACAATACAAACAACCTCTCTCAGAAACATTCCCAACGCAGGTCAATATTGGCACAGTAATTAGCGATGGCGGCGGCGCTACGCATTACCGCACCTCTGCATGGGGGTCCCGGACTTGTAGTCGATATCCAGAACAATGGCCTCAGGATTGCTGGGCAGGTAGCAGCCTGTGAGTAAACAGAGCGCAGGCGATTAGCTAAAAACGATGATTAGTGGAGATGCTGTAATAAAAGCAGCAATAGGTAACTGACTCTTCTCACCTGGCTGAACTTTGATATCGGACAGGGCTTTCAGACAGGCCCGCTTCCTCTCATCTCCTTTCGGGACGGGTCTGATAAGAACAAAACAGATCAATATGAGAATTTACTGCAGAAAAACAACAGCAGCAGCAGCAGTAGGGATGTGACATATTATATATGTCGAAAGTTTGGACATACCCATTCTCATTTAATGTTTTTTCTTTATTTTTATTATTTTTTTATGTAAATTAATACTGAAGACCTACTCGTATGCAATTATGAAGTAATACAAAAATGTTAAATAATCAAAAACACAGTTTTATACTTAAAACCTGGGCCAGGTTTTTATTTCAGGTGTTTGTGAAGCTGAACGCTGTTTCAGTCTACTACCTAAATGCGTATGTGTTCCTTTACAGTTTAATCCTTTAATATTAATCTATAAAGTAGTAAATAATAAAAATGAAGAAGTAGAAGTAGATTATTTATGACTTTGTTTTTAGTGAATACTGAACTATAAATAAAAATACTTATATTTATTTGAAATAAAACAACACAGATTGGATTGTGATGTTCAGACAGGCAAATCCATCCTGTACTTGGTCAGCAGTCTGAACACAGCCTAGGAGCACATACTTAATAATGGCGGAGACGTTGGTGATCTTGTTGAAGAAGTCGAACTCCCTCTGGTAGAAATCTTTGGCTGGACCCGACAGAGAGCTTATGATCTCCTCCATCATCTGCTCCAGCAGCTCTCCAATGTCCGCTGATATAAACAGAAACATAATACTAAATTAAACAAACAAACTAACTAACTAACTAACTAACAACAAATAACCTAATTATATTAATGTACGTAATATTCATAGTTTTCTAATGGGTATGACTTTTAAAGCGTCAGTCTGTGAGTTTTAGAGATGTGGGGATTTGGAGACCCCTCTGGTGAGAAGGTGTAACTGCACAGGGTAGGTGATTTAAGAGTGATTGGGCGCTGCAAGATGGATGGACTGGACGGCCGTTTCCTCCACTTCAGGATCACTCACGGTCTTTCTGGTGTCCCTCCTCGTCCAGGTAGATGTTGGTCTTCATGTTCCAGATGAACTGGTGGGCGAGGAGCTGGGATTTCTGGGCGGCCCACAGTATGTACTCTCGCACATATCCCATCTGTTACAGAAAGAGAGAGAGGGAGAGAGAGGGAGAGAGAGAGACAGAGAGAGAGAGACAGAGAGAGAGAGGAGGGAGAGAGAGAGAGAGAGAGAGAGTTCTATGACAGTCATGTTAGTGTGAGCTCCCAGATTTTCTTGTTGTTTTCTGGTTTTAAATAAGAGAAATCATAAAATAATATGAATAAACTCTACATAAGGGATCAGTAAGTATGGATCTACAAAAAACAAGACTAAAAACAACAGAATCTGCAACAATTTAAAGGATTTCTTCTTATAACTATAAGAGAGGACACATCCAGGCAGAACAGCTAACAGCAGAACTGAAGTCAGAGGAAACAGAGGAAAACTCATCTCCTACAGCAGCATTTACAATCAACAGCAGCACATCTGTGAGTGACATGTTTTGTTCACACAGTGGAGGAAAAAATTAAGAGTTTATTCACTTAAATTTACCTGTTTTTAAGTGATTTTTAATAACAAAGCTTAAGATAAGCTAAAGGCTAAAGCTAAATTGTCAGTTGACTTTTGAAAATAAACATTCTGTGGGGGACACTCATATGAGCATTCGAAATGAGCCAATCAGAAGAAGCGCTGCTCCCCCCCTGCTGTCCTGAAGAGAGTGTGGCCTCACTCTGCAGTTCTGTACAGATCTGTACAATCACATACCCTTCTGAGATAAAGACTGACACCGCCCGAAAGCAGTTCAAACAGAAACTCCTGAAAGAGAAGCCGGAAACTCTGTTTGCAGATCTGTACAGGACCGGTCAGGTCAGCAACCTCATCTTCTACTCTGATCATCCCAGCTCGTGGCACAAAGCTCTGATCTCCCACTACCCCTCTGTGAAGAAGGAGGGCATCTGTAATGGGTGGAAGCTGAAAATCAAAGACCCCAATGACACAGAGACTGTGATGACCACTGTCAACATTTATAAGAACGGAACACTAATGATTCAGGGGAACCTCAGTGAGTTTCAGAAGAATTTTAATGGCCTTAAGGAGACTGCAGAGACAGAAAGACCATGTGACACTCTGCAGGAAGAAGACTCTGCTCCCACACACAGCGCCACAACACTGAACACTCACAAACAGGACAACACAGCAGAACCCTCAAATCAGGAACAGAGAGATTCTGAGCAAGACCAACACCCTTCACTCCACACCTCCATTACACTCATAAAGGAGCACTTTACACGACTAGAAGTGGAGCTGGTACACCTTCGGGAGATGGTTCTCAAACAACAGCAAGACAAAGAGCTGGAAAAGGACAGAGAGACCTACAGATCAGAGCTGGCTGAACTTAAAGAACAGGTGAAAGGACTACAAAAGAACAGAGAGGAGGACAGGGACAAACACAAGAAGGAGATGGCTGCTCTAAGAGAGGAGCTGAGACAAAGAGATACCATAGTGCAGGGTCTGGAAGAACTGCTCCTTTCCCTACATCAGCAACAGAATACTACAGCAGCAGAGATCTCCACCCAGGAGAACCTGTATGCCCAACCTCAAGCTTCCACCTCCACAAGCCCACAGCCACCTCCTCCCTCAACCTCCAACAACCTCCATCATCCTCCACCTTTAACCCCCACCGACTCACAGCAGCCTCCTCTTAACCAGCAGACACACCTGGAGCCAAGTGGTCAGGACACAAACATCAGTGAAAGAACTACACAACATCTGGACATTGTACTTTTGATGGATTCCAATGGGAAGTTTATTGATGAGAAAAAGCTTTTCCCTAAACACACAGTGGCTAAAATTTGGTGTCCCAATACAAAAAGAGCACTGGAGCTACTGACAGAGGCAAAACTGGGCTCCCCAAAGCACATCATAATCCATACAGGAACAAATGACCTGAGGGCTCAGCAAGAGAGAGTGGCGTTATCCCTGAGAGCAGTTATAGAGAAGGCCTGCAACACCTTCCCTAACACAAAAATCATTGTCTCCACCCTGCTGCCTCGCAAGGACTTCCACCCACATACAATCCAGAACATTAACGCCATCATCTCCAGAGAGTGTGAGCTACG
This sequence comes from Astyanax mexicanus, assembly GCF_023375975.1. Lineage (NCBI taxonomy): Eukaryota > Metazoa > Chordata > Actinopteri > Characiformes > Acestrorhamphidae > Astyanax > Astyanax mexicanus. Next base: position 768,723 of record NC_064427.1, read on the forward strand.
ACCAAACACACACCTCGCCCACCACCCGACACTAGATACAACCTGCCTCTTTGACCAAGTCCATTTATTTAAAGAGGTAATTCCTGTGTTTGCCAAGACATTAAAGGACGTCACACTGGCCCGGAACATCACCACCCCCCAACGCAACACTGGACGAGGACAACAGTCCACACGGCTTTCAAGACCATCAACACGACCTGCAGAAGGACCACCTTTCCATCTGAGACCTCAGCAACATGGCCCTCACTATCCACTGCTACCAGACAGGATGAGGAGTCACCATAAATACCCTGGTCCCCCGTCAGCACCCTTACCTACTACAGGTACACAGAATGCACAACTGAACAAGAACCCAGCAATAGCACCTCAGCCCATCCAGATCAGTCCAGGAACTCTGACCTACGCCCAGGCAGTCAGCAGAGCAACAAACCCAAACACTTCTGAGCTTAAAGACATTCAGCAGATGCTCAAACACATCTGCACCCATCTGATGGGACACTGTCCGTGGTAAGAGGCACATTACCAATAAGGTAAAGGACATTATTTCACAGACTATTAAATTTAATCTCTGTATGGTAACTTAGATACACAAATGTAAAAAAAAAAGAAAGAAAAAAAAATGTATTAGTGAGTACATGTTTTTGCATACTTATGTGTGTGTGTATGTGTATGTATGTGTGTATGTATGTGTATGTGTGTATGTATGTATATATGTGTATTCATATGTGTGTGTGTATATGTATGTGTGTGTGTATGTATGTATGTATATGTATGTATATATATATATATATATATATATATATGTATGTATATGTATGTATGTATGTATGTATATATATATATATATATAATGTTTATGTACTCAGTTTCATAATTTACCTATATACTTATTTATTTCCAATTTGTTCTCTTATTTTGAAACCCAGAACCAACATATATATATATTTTTTTTTCACACGGAATGGCATCTTTTAGTATCTCTTCATGGAATGTGCAGGGTTTAAACTCATCTGTTTTTGGTGTAAAGAGCAAAAATCCTGATTTTTTGAGGGAAATAAGAGATGTGGATATATTAATTTTGCAGGAGACATGGTGTAGAGGAGATGAGCCCACTGGTTGTCCCCCAGGTTACAGGGAGTTAGTGGTTCCCTCTAATAAATTAAAAGGTATAACTCAGGGAAGAGACTCAGGAGGGATGCTTATTTGGTATAAATCTGAACTAATCAATTCTATTCAAAAGGTCAAAAAAGGAGAAAATCATCTCTGGATAAAAATTAATAAGCAGTTAACCTCAACCCCCCAAAATATACTTCTTTGTGCCATCTATATCCCCCCAGCAGAATCACCATACTTTAGTGTTGAAACCTTTCCAGATTTGGAGAAAGAGATCAGCCACTTCCAATCCCAAGGACACATCATCATCTGTGGAGACCTAAATGCTAGAACAGGATATCAGCCAGACTTTATCAGCCCTCACGGTGATCACTTTATAACAGGGACTAATATAAACTTCCCAGCCTCTTCCCCCAGAGAAAACTGTGACACATCTGTAAACGCTCACGGCAGGAACCTGCTGCAGCTCTGTAGAAGCCTGGGTCTGTGCATCATAAACGGACGGCTGCGAGGGGACTCCTTCGGTCAGTTCACCCACAGCTCGGCTCTGGGCAGCAGTACTGTGGATTACGCTATAACCGATCTGGACCCGGCCTTCCTGAGAGCCTTTACAGTCAAGCCACTAACACCCCTTTCAGATCACAGCCAAATTACCCTATACCTGAACAGAACTACTACACATGACCACAGGAAACCCCCAAACAAACTTATCAAACTCAGACTTCCTGTCAGGTGGGATCAGGACAGTACAGATAAATATCTGCAGGCCACAAACAGCGAGGCAATCCAGACATGCCTCCATTCCTTTCTGTCAAACACCTTTCCCCAAAGTAAAGATGGTGTTGAAGTGGCTATGGAAAACCTAAATAGAATCTTTGATCATGCAGCTCAAATATCAAATCTGTCCATCAAGAAACACAAATCCAGAATAGTCCAATCAAATCAATGGTTTGATCATGACTGCAAGATCAAGAGAAATGAAGTACGAAAATTATCCAATCAAAAACACAAGGAACCACATAATCAGGAATTACGCATTAAATACTGTGAGATACTGAGAGAATACAAACATACACTCAAAGCTAAAAAGTACAAACACACACAACAACAAATACACAACCTAGAGAATTCAATCAATTCCAATTCATTTTGGCACAACTGGAAATCCCTAAATAAAAACAAACAAGATGATTTAACAATTAATGACGGAGACATTTGGAGAAACCATTTTAAATCATTGTACAGTCGTCCATCATTAAATACAGAGCAACAGAAAGTATCAAACAAACTAGAAACACTCCACACAGTAATCAAGGACTATCAAAACCCACTAGATTTCCCCATCACACAATCAGAGTTAGAGGAAAAACTCCGAGACCTCCAGCCCAGAAAAGCCTGCGGTACAGACGGCATCTTAAACGAAATGCTTATGAACACAGATCCTAAATTTAAATTGGCCATTCTAAAACTCTTCAATCTTATTCTAAATACAGGACATTTCCCTTCTGTCTGGAACCAAGGTCTCATCACCCCCATATTCAAATCTGGTGATAAATATGATCCAAATAACTACAGAGGAATCTGTGTGAACAGCAACCTGGGTAAGGTCTTCTGTAGCATTCTCAATACTCGACTCACAGACTACCTCACTGACCATAACATCCTTAGCAGAACTCAGATCGGCTTCTTACCAAACCACCGAACGTCCGACCACATTTTCACCCTCCACACGCTCATCGATAAATATGTAAACCAGAACAAAGACACAATCTTCGCATGTTTTGTAGATTTCCAAAAAGCGTTTGATTCCATTTGGCACACAGGGTTATTCTTTAAACTTATAGAAAGTGGTGTGGGAGGGAAAGTGTATGACGTTATTAAATCAATGTATTCTCACAGTAATTGTGCAGTGAAAATTGGAACACAAAGGACAGAGTTTTTTTCCACAGTCAAGAGGAGTACGACAGGGCTGCAGCCTCAGCCCCACACTTTTTAATATTTACATTAATGAACTGGCTGAAACATTAGAGCAGTGTGACTCAATACCCAGCCTCACTTTGGGGAATGCCAAAATCAAGTGCCTTCTATATGCAGACGACCTCGTCTTGCTGTCACCCACCAGAGAGGGTCTGCAAGAAAGCTTAAAAGTTCTGGAGAATTTCTGTCAAAACTGGGCTCTAGAAGTCAATCATCAAAAAACGAAAATAATGACCTTTCAGAGAAGATCTAAAAACCAACGGAATCACACTTTTACAATTAACAACACCAACATCCAACACACTAAATCATACACCTATCTGGGGATAACCATCAGCTCCACAGGAAGTTTTGGCTTGGCTGTGAAGGAACTCAGAGAGAAGGCGAGGAGAGCTCTATTTGCAATCAGAAAATCAATAAACTTTGAAATACCCATTACAATCTGGATCAAACTTTTTAAATCTGTTATAGAACCAATAGCCCTGTATGGCAGTGAGGTGTGGGGACCCCTGGCACAAAACGACTTCACCAGTTGGGACAAACATCCGGTTGAAATTCTGCACACAGAATTTTGTAAGAGCATCCTGCACGTGCAGAGAAAGACCCCCAATAACGGCTGCAGGGCTGAGCTAGGTCAGTACCCCCTCCTCATCACCATACAGAAACGAGCTCTAAAATTCTGGAAGCACATAAAATCCAGTGACCCCCAGTCACTGCACTACCAAGCACTGTCCGAACAGGAGCTCAACATTGAGCGGAGTCCCCTCAGCCAGCTGGTCCTCAACCTCAGTGACCTAAAACCCAACAACATTACTGACAACAGATATCCTCACCACACACTCACTCAGACCATCAGACCCAACCAAATCACAACCCAACAACAACAACACTACCTCACACACTGGACCCACACTACACAACAACAATCCAAACTGCAATGCTACACAGCCCTCAATCGTGATTACACACTGGCCCCATACCTCACAGTTCTCAGAGAGAGGTCACTGAGGAAGATCCTCACCAGGTACAGACTCAGTGAGCACAGTCTGGCTGTAGAAACTGGGCGTCACAGACAGAGCTGGGCTCCCAGAGAGGCCAGGCTGTGCTCTCACTGTGATCTCGCAGTGGTGGAGACAGAGCTGCATTTCCTCACAGAATGTTCTAGATATGAGTCTGTGAGAACCCGGTTCTACCAGAGAACGAGCAGAGTCTGCCCTGAGTTCCAGCTCTGCTCAGACTCTGAGAAGCTCCAGTATATACTGGGAGAGAAGAGAGAGCTGATCACTCAGGCAGCTCGATATGTTACAGACTGTCACAACCTGAGGGACAACCAGTGTGGACAAAACCACACAATATAAATTATTATAACTCATTTCTAATATTACTGATTCATTGATATTATTACACATTTATAAAGTCTCCACACTCTTATTTCCTTCTATTTGAATGATCATTAATAATAATTATAAGTGTTAATCCTGTAAATAATCATTTCTGTTGGTGTAATTGTATATATGTAATCTTTCTTTTAATTATTTGTTATTAATTATTATTATTATTGTTTGTTTTCTGTTTTATGCTTTGGCAATAGTGTTGACTTTTACATTCATGCCAATAAAGCACTGTTGAATTGAATTGAATTGAGAGAGAGAGAGAGAGAGAGAGAAGAGAGAGAGAGAAGAGAGAGAGAGAAGAGAGAGAGGAGCGTGAGCTGCTGGAGAACCCAGTCTGGTGTTTGGTTAGGATCTGGGTGGGGTGGCTGAACGTTCCTCACCTTGTCATACCGGAGAGCTTGCACAATTTGAGGAATGTAGAAGAGAATTGCATCCTGTCAGAGAGAACAAAGAGAAGCACTAATGTCATAAAAGCTGTGCCCATGTTAAAAATCTATTAGTATTTTTGTATAATTATTTATGTCTGAGGTTTATATGCATGCACTAAACATTCTGCACTAAAATATTGTAATTGCAAAAATGTCCTGTGACTGTCAGATTAAAAGGTCTGCAATATAATATTGCAAAATTGCAATATGATCATCTATCAGCTAGAAGATATAGATGACTATTATTTAATGCCTCCTCCGATACATGTGAAGTCAGACTCAGCCTCTTTTTGCACCTTTTTGCTGAGTAGCATCACAGAGCTAACGCAGCGACTCTGTGGTTCTGATACATCAGCTCACAGATACAGCCTTGTGCTGATCCACATCACCCTAGGAGTGATGAGGGGAAAGAGAGAGCGCCATCTACTGATCTACTGTACCCACCCAGAGAGAGCAAGGCCAGTTGAGCTCTCTCTGGGCTCTGGTAGCTGATAGCAAGCTGCCTGACTGGGATTCGAACTGGCAATCTCCTGATCATAGGGGCAGATCTTTAGACTGCTGGACCACTCAGAGCCAATCCCATGAATTTCTAGGACTGTAAATTTATTTTGTGATACAAATAAAAAACGTATACTGGGCCGGTAAAGGCCCATGGGCTATATGTTTAAGCAAAACAGAATAATCTATAAAGTGAGTGTATTTAACGTGCAGTATCAGAGCTGTACGTACGGGAGGGAAGGAGCGCAGCACTTTGACGCCGTACTGGGCCGTGAGGGGGTGAGGAGGATACATGCTGGAGAAGTAGGAGAGGCCGGTGGGGGGGTCGGCTGGAGCCCAGCACAGGATGTGGCTCAGCTCTGGAGAATCAGCGTCTATGGTGTGCCACGTCACCAGAAACTGTGGGAAGAGAATTAAACACATAGAGAGAGAAAACAGCTGAGAATATCTAACACTTCTATATTTATGTTCAGCACCAGGACACAACTTAAATTCAGAGGGTTTTTCATTATATCAAAATGTTCTGCATAATTGTAAATTAATAGTAGCAGCAGAAGTTATCCTAGCTATGAAGAAAAACATGAAATTATTTAGTAAAAAAAAAAAAAAATCTGTAAAACAAACCAGATTATGTTTTATATTTTACATTCTTCAAAGAAGCACCTCTTATTTAAATGATCAGAAAAAGAAATGAAGGTCATCAGTAAAGCAAAAATGTTACAATGATGAAACTGGCACTCATCAGGACCACCCCAGGAAAGCTTATGTCCTATAGTGCACTACCCCGCCCACCCCCTTCCCAAAACACATTTTTCTAAAAGACATAATGATTATAATGTTAAAAGTTCAGATAATTGTGTGGAAATGTATCAGTGCATTCGCACGCTAACACACCACCCAGGTTTCACAGTAGATTAAACACTAAAAGAGGAGGCTATTGATGCTTTTGTCTCACCTTCACCGCCTCCGGGACGTCGCTGACGGCGCCGGGGTCCAGTCGGACTAGCCGGGTCACTTCAGCCACAATAGCCTCTGTATTCTTAAACCTGTAAAACAGGACCAAAAAGGTCAATGTGCCGTTTACCAGCACAACACTAAACATCATAAAGGCCAAATTACACCCCAATACACCAAACAATCACCTGTATTTGAGTATACACCACATGGACAAAAGTATTGGGACACCTGCTCATCCATTTCTTATAAAATTAAATGTTTTTAATAGGATTAAAAAGAGTTTTTACTGCTCCTGTTAGAGTAACTGTCTCTACTGTCCAGAGAAACAAGATTCGACTAGATTTTAAAATAGCTGTAAGGATCTCCATTTAAGAGAAAATGCTGTAAGAACATCGTTTAGAAACGTTTTGTAAAAGTTCCAGCTACAGAAATAACGTTTCAGGAATGTTCTGAAAACGTTATTAGAACATTATAAGAATGTTTCTCACATGTCTTTCCCTTCTAGATGAATATATGAACATTACGGAAAGTATAAAAGCTGCTTTCCCAAAAGTAAAACTTAAAACATCAGCATAAATGACGTTGCAGAGACGTTACCAAACTGTTTAAAATAAAGATTAAATAAAGGAACGATAGATTGAACATTATAATAATGTTAAATGTAGCATTTAGAAAAGCATGAAGCCTATGATCAGTGGTTTCAGACCGCTGGCTCGAGTCCTGGTCATGCAGCTTGCCATCAGCTGCCGGAGCCCCGAGAGAGCCAAGAAAGCACAATTGGCTTTGCTCTCTCTGGGTGGGTACAGTACAGTAGATGGCGCTCTCTCTTTCCCCTCATCACTCCTAGGGTGATGTGGATCAGCACAAGGCTGCGTCTGTGAGCTGCTGTATCAGAATCGAGTCGCTGCGCTTTCCTCTGAGCGTTAGCGCTGCTGTGATGCTACGGGTGGGCGTACCGGGTGGATAGCTGCATGGCGAGGTAGGGGGAGATGCTCCAGGCCAGGTTGACGTGGTCCTTCCACTGTTTCTCACTTAAGCTGATGTATTTGGATCTCCAGTTGGCGATGCTGGTCTCCACCGACTGCTCGGTGAAGATGGCCAGCTCCTGGGCGGAGAGCGGGTTGTACCAGGTGGTGAGGCGCTCAATCTCACTGGCCTGGAGAAAAAAGGAAGAAAAGGAGGAAACCAGTGATTTAAAACTTGTTCTATGAGCTAAAAAAGCTAGTTTTAGCACCATTTCCAACACCAGCAGATGACATGTCTCTCCAAACCATCACTGATTGGTGGAAACTTCACACTAGACCTCGAGCAGTTTGGACTGTGTGTCTCTCCACTCTTCCTCCAGACTCTGATCCCTTCATTTACAAATGAAATGTAAAACTTACTGATGATCAGTGATGGTTTGGAGAGTCATGTCTGTCATCTGCTGGTGTTGATCCACTGTGTTTTATTATCAAGTCTAAAGTCAGTGCAGTTTAGTTTCCCCACAAAATCTTACAGCTCTTCAGATCTTACAAATTCCCTCTGCTGAAAACAACTTTTATGGAGATGCAGATTTCATTTTCCAGCAGGACTTGGCACACTGCCCACACTGCCAAAAGTACCAATTGCTCTTATATAATATTCAAATTTTTTCAGACACTGTTTTTTGGGTTTTCATTGTCTGTTAAGACATAATTATGCTATATCAGCAACATGTTGGCTATTTTATTGCATCAACAATGTTCATGACTTGAGCATCACAGACTTAAATCAGTGTCTTTATATGAAGGACTTGTAGAAAATGGAAGTATTTTAACTGATGGAATCATTTCAAAAACATTTTTTTCTTATTTGTAACCATATAAAAGTTTTTTGTTGTTCGCTTAAAATATATCAGTCTGTGTGTAATACATCTATACAATATGATTTTAACATTTTAAACTGAAATAAAGAAATAAGGAGCTGTGTGTTTATAAGGAGACAAGATTTAATACAGGCTGAAGAATGAAGGCCTACCAGCAGAGCCAGCAGCAGTGTTCTGCGCTTCATGTAGTATTTGTGGAGCTGAGTTCCCCTGTTGCTCTTCTTAGACATTCCTATAAGAAACACAGAAACAAAAACAAACATAACTTATTGTAATATGCAGCTCATTTCTCTCTGCAGCCTTCAGACTGTACAACTCAACACTCTAATATATATACATATTTGTTTATTTATCCATCACTTTTTCATCATCATCTGTACTGGACACCTTTTTCACAGCAAAATACCACACAGTCCAGTCAGAACATTATGACCACCTCACCTGTCAGCTCCACTAATCAGAAACAGTGTAGCTGTGTAGTTGTATAATAATTCCAGATTGTAGCTGTATATGTGTTTCTCTGTATGTATTAATAGTCTCCACCTTTCACCCTGTTCTACAATATTCAGAAACCACAGGATAGAAAACCACCACAGATCAGATATTATTATTATTATTATTACTGTACTTATTTCACATCTTTTTGTATTTGTGTGTGAACCTGTAGGAAGCCTAATATTCCCCCTGAGAGATTAATAAAGTGATAATAGGCTGTGGGATGAGCTGCTTTTTGTCATAGTAAAACCAGATGAACAGGGTGGCAGGGTAAAGTGACAGGGTAAGAGGTGTGTGATGATTTAAGGAGGCAGTTTATGCTGTTATAACTGCTGGAGTACAATGCTGCGCTCTATTTATGAGCCGGATATAGGAGCTGGGAATGACGTCACACCAAACTGAATGTGTGAATGCAGTTAAACATTTAAACATCAAAAAAGTGTAAAAATGGACAATAAATAAACACAACCCCTTTTATGGCTGCCTGTCTGTATTAATTCAGCTATATTTGAGTAAACATTAGTAAAACACAAGTAAAACATTGTGAAAATATTTTTTCATCATATCACATATTAAAGAAAAAATGTAAAATTATTAGATTGATCACAACAATATTCTGTGATTAATCGGACGATTTCTTCTCCTTAAGACTAAGCTCTTAATAATAGGTATTTAAATGGGAACAAAAGAATCAGTGTTAGATTTCTTTTTTCAAATGAGAATATATTAATGTTCTAAGTTATAAATTTAACAGAGTTTAGTGGAGCTCCATATTCCACACTTAACAACCTAGAAAGACACGAGTGTTAGAGTGAGAGAAGAAGAGAGAGAGAGAAGAAGAGAGAGAGACAGAGAAAGAGAGAGAAAGAGAGAGAGATATAAAAGTCTGCAGTAACTCTGCAGTAATGATACAGTAATGATTATATCTGTGAATAAAATCGCTAATGCATCACCAGGCTCTGTAAACTCTGTGACGTGATAAATTTGGGCTAAAAGAAAAGTACAGTGTTAAAAACTTTCTACATTATTAATTGCATGCATTAACGTGTTAACATTAACAGCCCTAATAAAAATACATAAGCCTAAGAAGAACATCCCCTGCACACGTCTTTAGACGTCTGGACTCGGCTGGGCTCCTCAGGCTGGTGATCACAGAGCTCAGGGCTTTAGCTGCAGCGCTAAGCTAATGCTATTATACACTTAAACTGAATCAGGGTTACGGAGCGGCCATACCCGACTTCTTGGAAGTGGTGGACATTCCGCTGGACAGCGGGTACGTGTTGATCCAGCCCTGAGCGCTCTGCTGCCGCGTGCCCACCGCCATGTCCATGGTGTTCCGGGGGTCCGCGGCGTTCATCACCGACAGGCTGTTCAGAGACGGGTCCTGATTATCTGCCAAAACCAAGCAAAGAGAAAATCAGTGATCTGAACACTGCTAAACACCGTCTCTGTGCTGCTTCAGTCTGATTACTATAGGATTATTTATCACATTTAAATGAATTAATTAATACATATCAAATTGCATCGACACGCTCCACTTCTCATCCATGGGTCACTACTCTGGGTGGAAATCACTGTAATTGGGCAAAACTGGCCATTTTGCTGCAGCCAATCAGAGTGAAGGTGTGAGAAAGTGTTGTATATTAGGCATTATTGCACTCACCCACTCTTACTTACTCAACTTACTCTTTTTCAAACCTTTTTATTGTAGGGCGTTTTCACACAAGCACTATTTGGTTTGGTTAAAACAGACTCTGGTTGGTTTGTAGTTTTGGTGCGGTTGGTTTGGGCAGGTGTAAAATCAGTAATCACACTCGGGTTCGGAATAAAACATCGCACCGAGATCCTTGAGTGGAGGTGGTCTTGGTCTGCTTTAAAACAAACCCTGTCTGTAGAAGTTCTGTTTGTGATAAAAAATGTGATCCGACCAATTATACTTATTTTACTTGAGCTAAACAGCTGTTCAGGTGCAGTTTAACTTGATTTATTACCCAGATAATAATTACTACACTGTGCTCACAAGGTTTGTGGGGGGGGGGCATTTCGGTGCGTTTAGGTTTGTGCCTGTGTGAAAACAAACCAAACCGAGGGGAAAACGCACAAAGCAAACAAACTCAACTAATTTGGACCAGGGAACAAATCAACTACAGGTGTGAAAACATCGTAAATATACGACTGTATTGATTAGTATTGGCACTTTCACGCAATGAATTAGTAACACCAGCACTGGACATTTCCACAAATACAGAGGCAAAAATACCGGGAGACTTTCCGCTCGGTGAAATCACACGTATGGGGGGGTGGGGTGTCTGAGGGGCGGATGGTTCGAGCGTAGATTAGTCCTCTGATACTGAGATGATCATGCAGCTAATATGGGCGGAGCTAATTTATGGAAGAGAGAGAGAATGCCGTCTACAATGGAGGTGGTGCTGAGGGGGGTCAGTGGAGGTGGTTTCTGGGGTGGAGAGGGCGGAGCCATTTCTCAATTTGAGCTCAAACTGAGACAAATTGATAAATCGGGGGTCCGCGATGACAGTCATGTCGTGCATTTCTCACGCTCGCTGCAAATTTGCACGGGGGCAAATTTGAGCTGCGCCCACATGCTCCCAGGCACCGTAGTCCCACAGCCGGAGCGAGGAGGCTTACTTAAGATCGATATCGGAGACGTGCTGGAAACGATTAGCGATCCGAAAATCCCAGCAGAGAGAGAGCTTTGAGGGGGATTGGCGCCAGGCTCACCCGGTGGCACGAGCTGGCAAGCAGCTAGGTACTTCTTGTCTGAGAGGATGCTGGCGTAGAACTTGATCATCACACAGATGTCCTCGCGCAGGTGCTTGTCCCCCTGAGTGGGGAACTTGGACGCCACGCTGAAATCGAAGAACAATCAATTAATAAATCAATCAATTATCAGTATTAAGAATTAAGAATTGGTATGTTTTGTTTCCAGACTGCCCCTATAGTTAGGACACGCTTTACACATGCATTTCTGGACAAGCTAAAAGAGATACAGAAGCATCACTGAAAGCTAAAAAAATTGAGATTTCTTTTGAGTACACGACTTTGAGTACCGTATTTTTTGCACTTTAAGACGCACTAAAATTTGTCAAAAAAAAAAAACTGTATTTGTATGTATTATTGTTTTGTATTATGCACTGTATTATGTATGTGTAGTGTAGGCCTGTTGGCAGCATTAGCCAGGTTTTCCAGACAGGGATTTAGCCTAGTCCTGAACTACACAGCATTCTGAATAGAGATTATTTACTAAAAGGAAAATGAGGCTGGAAAACGAGGCACAGCTGTTAACTGAAAGCCTGAATTCCAGGTGACTCAACCTCAAAGAGCTGACTGAGAAAATGATCATCTAAACAAGAGGAGATACTTTGAAGAATGTAAAATATAAATCATATTCTGGTTTGTGTAACACTTTTTCTGTTTAGCAAATAATTCCTTATGTTTTTCTTCATAATTTGGATGACTTTAGTATAAATCTAAAATACGGAACATCCAAACTTTTTAGTGGTACTGTATATCGAAGAACAAAAATTATTCACATTATAGATGGAAAGATACAGTAAAGGTAAAGTTTGTACAGGTAATCTGTGCTGTAGATGAATCAGAGGGAGGAGCGGTACCTGAAATAATCGAAGGCAGTGGAGTAGATCTTCTCTCGGAGGACGTTGCGGATGGTGGCGTTAGTGACCACATCCGAGTGCAGCAGAGAAAGTCCGAGCGTCAGCAGCCTGCGCACACACACACACACACACACACACACACAAACTTAGAACCTCAGAACCTCAGGGTTACACCGTTTATTTCTGGGTCATCAAACACGCCGTGAAACCAAATGATCTGAAACAGAGGCGGTAGGAGTCGGCCGTGAACCTGAAGCGTGGTCCGATGGCGGCGACGTGGCGGTTCAGGCTGCTCTTCAGGCCGCCCACGTTCAGAGACAGGGACCTCTGGAGCAGACTGCCGAATATCTCCACCTGATCAGCACTGCAGTACTTCGCTATCTCGAACCGCTGGACCAGGAACTGAGAAGAACCAAAAACACAAGAATATCAGAATACGAATTCACTGCATTTAGAGAAAATATACATAAGTTATCCTTAAAGTAATGCACCCAATCAGCTAGAAGGAGTGATGACTTAAGTAGCATCACAGCTCTAATGCTCGGAGGAAAGCGCAGCGACTCGGTTCTGATACATCAGCTCACAGATGCAGCCTTGTGCTGATCCACATCACCCTCGGAGTGATGAGGGGAAAGAGAGAGCGCTATCTGCTGTACTGTACCCACCCAGAGAGAGAGCAAGACCAACTGTGCTCTCCCAGGGCTCTGCTAGCTGATGGCAAGCTGCATGACCGGGATTCAAACTAGCAATCTCCTAATCTCCCCTTCATAGTGGCAGCACTTAGCGATTAGTTTCTTATCAAACATGAAACCTTGAAATGTGTCATTCTTAAATAGAAACCTTCAAAATTTAGGTGTGTATCAGGTAGAAAAACTTATGAAAAAATGCTGACCTGTTCAGGCTTACTCATTTAAATTAAATTTAAAAAACAGATTATAAGTGTATTACAGAGACAGAGACACTATAGTGAGAGGATGAACTCGAATAACATCAATTACAGATATTACACCGATACAAATATGCTGTGTATTTTGGCTGTATTTCCTTTTAGTGGTAAAATCTCTATATAAACTAACCACGAATTTACTCCAATCGTGAGGGCTGATTATTGATTTATGGTATTAAATACAGGTAAATCTATGATGCCCTCATGAAGCAGTGTGCGGAGCAGAGTGGTACTGACCTCGATCCAGATGTAGTGGGGGGTGATGTCGGGGGGGCAGGGCACCGGCTGACTCTCCTCGGATGCAGCCAGAGGATCGGCCTCCACCTGAGCGTCAGAGAACAGCCCCATCTTCAGCTCCACCGTCATCTGCCACGCCCCCGCCATCTCACGCATAAACTGCAGACAGAGAGAGAGACGAGTATGAGGAACGAGGAGGGGCGCTGTAATGCTCATTGCTATCTTACACCTCACCATCAGTCTATTTTCACTTCTTCCTCCTGCCTGGTTTAAACAGCAGCAGAGCTTCTGAATATATCTACACTGATGGGCGTGCTGGAGCTCCTTCACAGCGTCAACCAGCAGCTCAGTTTCCTCTGCTGAGAAGAGTTTGTTGAACACGTCCAGGTAGCTGCACCGTTACAATAGCAATCCACCAAAGACAGAGCCCACCTGACTCTTGGAGAGAATGATGAGCAAACAGTGACAAACTGATTGCTTTATTTCACGTTACGCCCAAAATTAATTAACCACACCTATGATTAATTAATCATGAATTAATACATGACTTTTGTATTGCATTTCGAGCCACGCAAGGTGTACTTTTCCTTTTTTTGCACATTTTACGGCTCAGCTGTAGAACGTTAAAATAGGGCCCTTATAGTCTGAACCAATGCTTGTGTGTTTGTTTTTTGTGTAACTCTCAGGTGAATTCTGATGGAGATGTTGGGATTCTCTGCTTACCGGAACCTCCATGCCGGTTCGAGCTGCTAAGAGCCATTCCCAGCAGGCTATAGCCGTCTCCATGCCGTTCTCCGTAAACATCTTCAGCGGGGACCAGCACAGGTGATGCAGGAGCTGTGGGTCGCAGTCTGCAGAACACACACACACATACATAAATACATATACAGTTATAATTATTATAATAAATATTCAGCTTATTCTCTCTAAATGCATCAGGGATAGTGTCAAACTAGTAATAATATAAATAAAAAGAATCAAACCAAAGCTGCCACAATTTTAATTTACCTTTATCAGTCAATCAGCAGGGATTATTAGAGGGCTAATCCTAGTTATTCTACCTTTTTCCCAGAATTTCTGAATTTCAATTCAGTCATATATTGCTTTATTGTTTAGTGTGATAATACCGTAATATTTATTGAGATGTTTATCAAACTGAGAAAATCTCATACGAGTGAAACCCTAAATGTAAGTAAATATAATACAGTATGTGTGAAGGTCATGTAGGTGGTGAAGGTCGTGCCTTTAGAGCTGATGAGCAGAGCTGCTAGTTTGAACATGGCTTCAGTAAAAGCTTCAGGCTGGCCTCCATCCAGAGCCTCGTTCATCTGTCTGATCATCAGCTTATTCAGATCCGACGTGCTGCGGGTCGCCTCCGAGAAATGGATCATACCCGCCACCTACACACACACACACACACAGACACACACACACACATGTTCAGAGTCTATTTTATTTTACTTTCACAGCAGTAATATTCGACCTATAGTGTGAACCTGACGGTATTATAATAAACTGTAAGCGTGGAGAGATGGAGAAATCAATAATCAATAAGTGATGATGATCAGCACCTCTCCAGCGTAGCGATTCCTCAGGTTCAGCGAGGCCATGAAGTTAGAGTAATCTTTCTTCACACACGCCGGCCTCTCCGTCAGCTGCGTGCTCTGCAGACAAAACACACAAATACAAATATCAGTTTATCAGTTAAAGATTTTGACATTTTAAAGAAGTGTATATATTGCTGAGTATTGCTGTACATTAATGTGTAATGCTGAGTAATGCTGAGTATTGTTGAGTATTTCTGTATACTCTTGTGTACTGCTGTGTATTGCTGTGTATTGCTGTGTATTATTGTGTACTGCTCTGTACTGCAGTGTAGTGCAGTGTTTTGCTGTGTACTGCTGTGTATTGTTGTTTATTGCTGTGTAGTGCTGCGTACTGTTGTTCATTGCTCTGTACTGCTGAAACTCACTCCGAGTGTGGTGCTCTGCCGGTTGTATCCGGCGAAGTGCAGGATGCTCTCAGTGGCCATGGCGAGGCCGGTGTGCTGAGACAGACCCGATACCCAGTTCTGGTGTTTGTTCAGGTATTCCTGAGGAAGAGACGGAAACATCAGAGTCTCTACAGAGTCTGAACTGAGCAAAGGCTCATCAGGGTTTATCAGTAGAGATTAATTATTTCATTAAATCAGCAGGTAAAACAAGTATCGGGTTATTAGACTCACCTGTAGGTGAGATTTGGTGACGGACGGCGCCCACTTCATCGCCTCCTTCAGGATCTCTCCACACCGAGCAGCGAAGTCCTTCACTATACTCTACATCAGAACACACACACCACCAGCACAGTCAGCGCAGTCAGTATTCCTGCTGTGTTTCCAGCTGTCTCTAAAGCTCTATCCGGACGGGATTAGTTTCTCAGGAGGTTCTTGGGTAATTTTTGTTCTTTAATGGGGGTTTTTATCCTCTGTGATTTTATTCCTGTCCAGAACGATCATGTACGTGTTTTTCTCAGATGTCCTCTGAGTAGAAGAGTAAAATATTTTTTTTTACAGATGTCCCCCTGAGATACTAATACAATTCAACATTTGACTGGTACTGTCTGTATTACCCATGATGCAACAGCTCACCTCTCTGGCTTCATATGTATCAGGAACAGTGATGTGGTACGGAGTGTCTGGGATGTCGTAATACGGCTGATCTTTGTGGATGTCCTGAGGAGGATATAATATATTCATACAATCATTAGAATGATCATTATTTATAGAGGTGGATAATCCAGATCCAGAAAGTTAAAATCCGTCCCAGGATTCACAGAACTGCTCCAGCAGCTGGAACCAAATCTTGGGATGGATTTTTACTTTGAGAACCTGGATTACACCCAGTTCCTCACTGAAAATGTGAAAATGTTTTATGTACTTTATGTGTTTTATGTGTTTGAAGGTGTGTTATGAAATCTTACAGCGCTGAGGGAGACGGAGAGAGTCTGTAAAATATCCAGCATCGTCTTCAGCACACGCCCACTCCACAGCAGGTGAGGAAAACTAGACGACAAAACAGCAAAAATACAACTCTTACATTAATTCTTCTGTACCCTCTCTCTCTCTCTGACTAATAAAGAAGCAGCATGACCACCTATATTTTCTCTCTCAGACTCTGGCTGCTGATGGAGAAGCAGCAGCATGAGTTATTGTACTCTCTCTCTCTCTCTCTGACTCTGGCTGCTGATGGAGAAGCAGCATGATGCAAAATTCTAACCAGAGATTCTTGGATTACAGTAAGAGAATCTCAGTCTAATTTAGATCTGTATAACCGCACTTACGTCTCGGCGAGGCCGGACAGGTATTTATCAGCGACGCGTCGGATCCTCTTGTGGATGTGGTTGAAGTTGACCAGCAAGAACTGAGCGTGCCGCTCCAGCTCTTCCTCGTGGGCTTTGGTTTTGGGCTGGAAAAACAGAATAAACCAGTACGAGCTCAGCGATGGTGCTGTTTACACCTTAAATCACTTCCCAGAACAAACCAGAACTGTGGAGTTACCTTATCCGCCATCATCTGAAGAAACACGTCGAAAACCTTATCACCAACCGCGATCACACACTGCAGCATCCCTGAGGAACACAGGAGCGAATACGGTTTTATATACAGTTATAATGAATCATACTTAGCAATTATCGAACTAATTATCATATATATTCACCACCTCTTTTACAGCGCTGTGGTTCAATCAATCAATCATTTAATTTGATTCTGCACTCTCCCTATTGGTCATGTCATTCACACGATGCAAATTCGGTTGCCAGGTTTCGAACATAAAATTAACCGTAATTATTTATATTTAATGTATATAGTATATTTAATGTATTTAATGTATATTTAAAAAAATATTGATATTCCAACATATCATATAAAAAAAATTCATTTGCAATACTTTTGCAAAACAATATCAATATGTGGCATCATACATAGATATATTTATTAAAACATAGGTGCTCTAAACTCCCTAAACCTCACAAAAAAACAGGGTTAGTAAACCTGTGGTGAAGAATATTGGTTTCTTAAATTCTGTGAAACTGAAACACCAATAAATCCATAATTTCTTGAATTTGATTATTTAAAAGTATGGTCTTGTGATATATCAACAAAAAAATATGTTGCAAAATCACAGTAACATCATGGTTTTATGGGATCTCCAGCCCTATTAAAGGTAATATCACAACAGAAAATGGTATGTTGTATTAAAGTACATAATTCTAATTAATCAAAACCTCTGAAACCATAATATGCCGAACTGATTTTTGAATAATTTTATAAAATGTATACTACTGAAGGACACAGCGCCATCTATTGGATTTTATTAGCCAAACATATGGCTCTGCTGATTGGTAGAGATGGAACAATCAGGTTGTGTATATTAACCACCACTTTTGAACAGTGTGGTTTAAAACTACATATATAAACTGCATTTTATGAGTACTGTGAAAAGGATTTAAGCTCACCTGATTTGTCCTTCTGGATGGCTCGGTCTTCAAAATAGCGAAACATCACCTGGAAACGGTCTGAATCCAGAGAGCGCAGCATTCTAGAAAAATATAAATATAATTACTATAACGTTAATGTGACTAAAGATAGAAGCATCCTTTAAAATCATCTAATCTGTGTAATTCTAGCATATATATAAACTATACTGATAATAAATCACCTCATATACTCCAGCCGGTAGACGGACAGCAGGTAGGTGGACATGGCGAAGTCCAGCTTATTGATGAGCGCTGCTACTTCAGGCGGAGGATCCAGCAGGTTAATGATTGTGCTCCTCAGATCATTCAGCTCAGCCTGGAAACACACACACACACACACACACACACTCAGATCAACCAACGGGATCAAAATCCGAGAATTTGGGAGAAATGTTGTCTGTAGTTTATAGAATAAAACAACAATGTTCATTTTACTCAAACATAAACCTATAAATAGCAAAATCAGAGAAACTGATTCAGAAACTGAAGTGCTCTCTTCATTTTTTACACAGCTGTATATATATTGTATATATTAAGCTATATTGTAATCTGGGCAAAAAATAAATAAAAATGAGTGTAAGTGAAGAGTACCGGAGTGACGGTGTCGTTCTTCAGAGCGGAGTTATACTGCAGTTCTGAGCGCAGTGGTTCTCCGCTGGGGAAAGTCAGCAGTGGGGATTTGGTGGCGATCTCACACACGCCCTCGTACCACTCCTCCGGCCACAGACCTGCAGCAAAAACACCGTCAGTGAACTCATCTGTCCAGTCCTGGTGTTAGACCTGTGTGGCCTTAAGAGTCCAAAACATTTAATTTAATACACAATGTGATTTAATTGCAGCTCACCTGAGCCCTCCACCGCGAAGCCCATCACCACCGAGTACAGCCAGAAATCCCGGAACAGCTTCTGCAGCCGGGGCTTAGCCTCCTTTATCGGGGGCAGACGTCTGGTCAGCTGGAGGAGAAACAATGATCATAAGGTTCATCAATGATCATACAATGGAAAATAGAGCTGCTTATATGTGCGTGTATATATATATATATATAAGATAATACATAGATTTACCACAGCTATCACAGGAATCAGAACTCCCAGGTTCCCAGCACTGCTGGAGGCCTGAAAATACAAACAATTTAATGCAGGGATGAATCAAAATCTACAGTCTACACCTGCTCACTTCATTCAAGTATTCAAGGAGATTTTATTGTCATTTCACATCACATGTGGTACATGAGGTGGAACAAAATTGTATTCTCACGGTCCACACTACAATCAAAGAGCAATTTTAAAATAGAAAAATATAATGACAAAATAAAATAGAATAAAAATACAATAATAAAATAGATAAGATATAGATATTAGTATTGAATTCATGATAAGACCAAACCACCGTGTAAACACGCCTACAATACATTTAAAACAGATATAAATCTGATTAATCAAAGCACTTCAAAAGGTGGTCTGAGACGCACTTAAAAAAAGATACTGTGGAATGTTTAGTAGTGAGTAGTGAAATTTGACGACTGGACGACAGCACAGGTGCTGCATCCTATCAGAGCTCCTGAGAACCTGAGACCCATTCTTTCATTAATGTTTGTAGAAGCAGTCCCAGCATGCCTAGCTGCTGCTTTTATATTACACACCTATGGACACAGAATAATGATTCAGAAACAAAGTGATTCAGTGATTTGGATGGGTCAGCGAATACTTTTGGCAATATAATCAATATAGTGTATATAACAATTACATATACAAATAAAAATATCCTCAAAATAGACAATACACTGTTAATTAAGCAGTAATAAACTCGAGGTTCGTGCTATAACACGAACTTAGAGTGTATTATTGTGATTATCCATTATCTCTGTTTATTGTAAGATTTTTAAGAGTTAAAGAGGAGGAGAAAATAGGATCTGTTTGTAAGCGCTGCATCGTTGCTAGGTTACCTGTATGTGGCGGAGTACAGTAATACATGGAGAGCTTCGGTTAGGTATAGTGCATTACCGGCTGATAATGACACTCATAGAACACCTCTCAGCCAATCACATTGCAGGGTCAGAACTAACTGTGGTAAAATCGAGCGTGAATAGCTATTTGCACTTCAGGATTTTAATTTCTCAGAGTTCAGGGATATAAAAGCTCCTAAAGCAGGGAGCATAATTCTATTACGATCATAATCTCTGTATAACCAGCTGGTTATGACCTATTAATGGATTCTGAAATTTAAAATCCGAACCTCTGCACTGTATTAGTGCAGAATCTTTATCACAGCTCTCTGCATATTAAACTTCACTGCTACTGCAGATTCATTAACTGCACTAAATCCTCTTACAGACACCTCTGCTCTTATCTCACGCAGATTAACGCAACGGCTGTTAGCAGCAGCGTGAGCCTCTTCAGCTTCAGCTTTCTTACTGAAAAGCCTGAGAAGAACCACTCGCAGAACTGCAGGGACTGCTTCTGGGTAACTGTAATATAAAATACAGCACTTTTTACAGCAAGCTTTTTACATTTTTAACCATATTTACTTAGATTAGGTCAATTTAATAGGGATGTGTATGCTTTTTAACAATATTTCATCCCATAAATAGTTGCAATAAATAATATTATTGCCATTTTATGCTATTCATATAACAGAGTTCATACACATTTTAACCAATAAATTTCGATGGATTTTTTATGACTTTTCTATGCCGTAAAGATTTTTAAACAGTGCAGACATGGACAATAAAAACAAAAATATATTTACGGTATTATAGTAGGCCTAAAATTAATCTGACACAATAATTATTTTAATAATAAAAAGTTTGTCAGATCCTGAGAGCTCCACTGTGTAGAGCTAAATTACTGAATTAACTCTGAGCTGATGTATTTGATGTATTTGTAGCACAAAATAGATTTTCTTCATCGATAAACGGAAACACAAAGATTTGTAGACCAAGTTTCCAGAACTTTTCCAAAACGTTCTGAGTATTTTTATTTTTCCAAAACTTATCCAGGCCTGGAAATTGCTATTTTCAAATGTCATGACTTTTCCAGGTTTTTCATGACCATACAAACCCTGATATAATCTCTCAGACTCTGGCTGCTGATGGAGAAGCAGCATGACCTACTGTACTCTCTCTCTCTCTCTCAGACTCCGGCTGCTGATGGAGAAGCAGCATGACCTACTGTACTCTCTCTCTCTCTCTCTCTCTCAGACTCCGGCTGCTGATGGATAAGCAGCATGACCTACTGTACTCTCTCTCTCTCTCAGACTCTGGCTGCTGATGGAGAAGCAGCATGACCTACTGTACTCTCTCTCTCTCTCTCTCAGACTCCGGCTGCTGATGGAGAAGCAGCATGACCTACTGTACTCTCTCTCTCTCTCTCAGACTCCGGCTGCTGATGGAGAAGCAGCATGACCTACTGTACTCTCTCTCTCTCTCTCAGACTCCGGCTGCTGATGGAGAAGCAGCATGATCTACTGTACTCTCTCTCTCTCTCTCAGACTCCGGCAGCTGATGCAGAAGCAGCATGACCTACTGTACTCTCTCTCTCTCTCTCTCTCTCTCAGACTCCGGCAGCTGATGCAGAAGCAACATGACCTGCTGTACTCTCTCTCTCAGACTCCAGCTGCTGATGGAGAAGCAGCATGACCCAGGATTCAAACCCAGGTAAGTATGGCAGTATGCTAAATATATAAATATATATATGAGCTACAGTTCTTTATACCTTCAGAGCCGGGCCCTTCTCGCTGGCCCTCTCGCTCGCCCGCTTGCCCTCCAGTCCGAGCTGCACAAACAGCTCCAGCAGGTTCACCAGCAGCTCGTCCACCATGTGCTCCGCCTGCAGGTTCGCCGCAATGTTGGCCAGAGCGTTGATCACGGCCAGGGAACAGTGTCTGTCCCAAACACAGAAACAACATTTTTACACTTTAGTTTTGTGTTTGATTACATTATTGTTGTGTTACATGATTACTACTCTAATATAAAATCAGAGTCTTGGTATGTACATAGAATACTGAATATTTTATACAGTTAAATATCAATAGAATCTTTATTTTTGGGGGTCGTAAATTCTAGAAATTGATCAAATATTGGTTACCGTATTTTTCGCACTGCAAGGCGGACTAAAAATCATTTAACTTTCATAAAAATCATCAGTGCTCCTTATGTATGAATTCTATCAGTCAGGTATTAAGGAGCAGTAAAGCCACTCCACTGAAGTACAGAGTTATACAGGAGATTCAGTTTAGTTCTCCAACACCTGGTGGCTGCAGTAGCATTAGCATTAGACGCTAACCACAATTTCACTGTTCAGAGGTGAGTATTATCGGTCTGTAGCCTGCTGCTAACCACAGCTAGCACTGCTGGAGCAGCATTAGCATTACCTGCTAATCACAGCACTAGCTCTTCTGCCGTTCAGAGGTGAGTATACTGGACTGTAGTCTGTGTGTTTATCGTGTTAAAACAAGCTAAACTAAATAAACCACTTCTGACACCAAATATAAAAAATATCAAAACTATATATTTTACGATATTTCGATATACCGATTGGACACATAACTTTGAAAGACAGGAAGTGACATTTGCATTAATTACCTGTATCCATGGTCTTTGTAGTCTTTGGTGGAATACACCATGGAGCTGGCCTTCACACTGATCTGCTGAAACAGGTTCCAGACCTCCTGGTAAATATATTGCTGAAAGAGAGTGAAGAATATACAGTATTAATATCACTTTAAATGAGGTCATCAGTATGTAAAACAGAACAAGACGTCAGATATATTAGATTAATCCAGATATTCACTTGAAACTAATATGACCATAAACAAATAATGTGCAATAATGTAATATTTACAACACAAAAACAATTCTATATGTTTTTCTTCATAGTTTAGATGATTTTATTATTAATCTACAAGCTGAATAATAAAAGGATTTTCCACAAATATTTGGACCTACATTCCCGGTGATGACCATGCAGCCCAGCTGGTCGATGATGAGCACGTCGAGCTGAGACGGCGGCTGGCAGAACTTCTGCTGGAGGATCTGCAGGATGGGCTCCATCACCCGCGGCGTGTCCCTCAGAGCCACCGCGATGTGCCCCAGCGCCCGGATGGTGTGATCCGGAATGAGATGGGCGTCCCTGAAGAAACACGGAGTAACAGCCGGTTACATTTCCATTATTTCCATCAGTTAGTGTTGGGAGATACAGCCTTAAAATAATATTACAATAGTCTTGTTTAATAATTTTATTTCTAATTTTCTCCCAGATTAGCTAGACCAATTATCCCATCCATTCAGCTGCAGTATATCCACAATCAACTTAAAGAGAGTGAAGACTAGCACACGCCTAATAAACTTTAAATAATTAAATTATAACATATAGTTTTATGTGTTCAGAACTTGAAAAGAGGTAAAATCTGTTGTTGGAAAAAATATATATACTATATATTTCAAAACAATATATGACCCTTCATTTTTAGATACAGAACTTTTACATACAAATCTATCTACTAGACGTTTCACCTAAAACAGATTTTAAATAGAATTTATGGATCTGATTTTTTTTATCATCTGAAAATCATAAACTCATAAACCATCTGAAATGTTTTTAACAGCAAATTTTACTGTCTCTGAAGTACAGAACACAAAAAAGCACAGATAAAATTCTAGTTTATTAAATACACTCTCAAAAAACATTTTTTTTTAAACAAGGCTTCACTCAAGTTCTATTTAACATTAACAAAAACATTCAGCAGAATCTGAAAATCAGTTAACTTTCTTCTATTTTATATTTTATAAAGAACAGTAACTTAGCAAGACTCTTGATTAAAACATTAGTGTAACAAAATAAATAATATTACATTAATATCACAAAATAAACTACCAAAGTACAGAATGTTTACTGCATGCAATTATATTAAAAATACCTTTACAATGTCACAGAAAATGTCATCAAAACTAATATGATACAGATAGTGTTCAATACAGAACGCCACTATTTTCAGAATATGTTTTTTCCCCATTTAAAATATATAAGGACATTATTGTGAATGATACGATAAGGAGCACCCCGACTACGAACCCAATTCCACCACTAATGACACGATTTACACCACGGATCTCACTGGAGAGTGCTGGAGTGTACTGGGAGGACTGGGAGCACAGAGGAGGAAATGGATCTGAAGCTGATTAAAGGACAGTTTAAAGGACTGATGTGATTCTGTGTTCAGCTCTCGAGTCCTGCAGTAACGTACTTATCGTTTTCCTGGGAGATGTAGAGCCGGTTGGAGAGGCTGGCGAGAAACGCCTCCACGATAACCGCGTCCATCGTCAGCCCGGCTTTCAAACACCTGAAATAACACAAAAACAATGATACGCTGGATAATGAGGATCATCAAACAAACATAATCTGCAGATAAACCAAGCTGATAATGGATAGGGTGTGTTTCAGATTATTACTGTATTCTTCCTCACCATTATTCACTTTAAATTATATATAATGTAATAAATGTATATAATTTGTTCCAAATAAAAACACAGTCATTTAAAGCTTTTTACTTTAAGAATATTTTATAGTTTAACCACTGATTTGCTTTCTTTTAAAATCTTGTTTTATTGTACAGCACTTTGGTCAACACTTGATGTCTTTTAAATGTGCTTTATAAATAAATTGCCTTGACTTGATTTATTTACAGAAAATGAGAAATGACTGAAATAACAAAAAAGATGCAGAGCTTTCAGACCTCAAATAATACAAATAAAACAACAAGTTCATATTCATAAAGTTTTAAGAGTTCAGAAATAATCAATATTTGGTGGAATAAACCTGGTTGGTTTTTAATCACAGTTTTTTTTCATGCATCTTGGCATCATGTTCTCCTCCACCAGTCTTACACACTGCTTTTGGATAACTTTATGCTGCTTTACTCCTGGTGCAAAAAATTCAAGCAGTTCAGTTTGGTGGTTTGATGGCTTGTGATCATCCATCTTCCTCTTGATTATATTCCAGAGGTTTTTAATTTGGTAAAATCAAAGAAACTTATTTTTTTTAAGTGCTTTCTTATTTTTTTCCAGAGTTGTATATCTGTAATTTTAAGATCTATCTACTGGATGTTTTACCTTTGGCCTAAAAAAAAAAAAAAAAAAAAAGTACATGTATATATATTTCACACAGGGCCATGTAGGTTTGGATTTTTTTCTCCTTTAACAATGAAAAACTTTATTTAAAAACTGCATGTGTTTAATTGTGTAGTCTTAGTTGTTTATTTGTTGTAAGTTGTTTTTAAACTAGTCAGAATTTGCTTACCTGCAGATGTTGTCGATGGAGATATCCCGGAGCTGTTCATACATGGAGGGCTGGCTTCTCTTAATGGTGTGGCCGCTGAAGGTGGATTGGGAATGCTCGTTGGTGACGTGGATCTTGATCTCTCCAGTCCCTTTAAATAAAATAAATAATATTGATAAGATATCAGGTATCTCTGGTAGAATAGTAAAAATAAGAACAGTGCAAATTTATCTTTAAATCTGCTGCACATGTGAACACTGTGATGATGCTGCTGAAATGATATATATCGTGCACCCCCTTGTTTAAATACATATTAATATATAATTAAGGTATGATAGAGTGGGGCTCACCGGTGCTGTACTGGTTGTGGTATTTGTAGAGTTTGACCAGTACGGGCGACGGCACCACCAGGAAATCTCTCAGGGACATGGTGACGGAATGAGCCACCACCGGAAACCTCTCACACAGCCGGCCCAGACCCTACCACCACAATACATCCATTATACAGCAATAAACCATCAATAAAACATCAAAAATATATTTATTACACATACAGTAATAAACAAATGCCTCAAACATCAGAGGATATGAAACGTAGATTTAATTGGGCTGTAATCCTGTTTATTTCCAGTAAGCTTAGATTTCCAATATTTTGTATACAGGTGAGTTTCAGTAAAGTTAAGGCTGGGTGCAGCAGCATTAGCACTATAGCACTAGACTGAAAAACCCTGAGTAGCCTGTTTTAACATGATAAACAGACAGAATACAGTCGCTAATGCTAATGCTGCTCCAGCCTTAATGTTGGAGAAACTTTACTGAAACTCGCCCTGTATAACTCTGTACTTCAGTGGAGTGTCTTTACTGCTCCTTAATACCTGACTGATAGAATTCATACATAAGGAGCACCGGATTATAAGGAGCTCTGACCATTTTTGGGAAAATTAAAGGATTAAAGTGCAAAAAATAAAGTAAAAATATATTTATTTTGTTTTTTTACTAACTTGCAGGCAGCAGATGAGCAGAGGCATGTGAGCGATGATGACTTTACTGGAGGTTTTGGACTGAAGCTTCTCCGACAGCTTGGTGCAAAGATTTTCAGCACCTGCAGGTAAAACAGTCAACAGCAAAAATCAATCAAAAATATACTAAATCAATGATACAAAGTTGGGACAGAAAATGCAGTATTTGGGCAAAAACACGCTCTCTGCTTTCTAGCTGAATGATAAAAGCTGTACAGGACTAGGATAGTAACGTTATAGAAACTGTCTGCTATTCTCTGTGTCAGATTATCAAAGCTGGTTACTGCATATAATTCCACTGCAGACATAATTAAATGATTAGAACAGTGCTGCTGAGGTTAATGTAAGACTGGAATAGCACTACTGAGTTAAATATATTGCGTGGTCTTGTGAGATCTTTTTATAAGATCAGTTTGATCTCCTGGTTCTCTCCAGGTTCCAGGTCTCACCCTGTTCCTCGGTCACCGCCCACACCATCAGGTCGACGCAGGCGGCGTTGGCCTGGCAGCGCAGTTTGAGCGGGCTGAGTTCGCTGTGCAGGTACTCCACGTCGTGCAGGATTCGCTGCAGCTCCGACTGGCTGCTGCTGAACTGCTCCAGCACGAAGTCGTGCACCTCCTTCACAAACGCCGTCTGCAGGTCTGCGCACAATCAAACACATCCCATAATAAACAGCACAAAACATGGAAGTGTCCACACCATCCTTTTCTAACAGTCTATGGAGCAAAATATCCAGATTATAACAAAAGGATTTTGGTCAAAGAATAGGGCGCTTCTCAAAAACCTCTTCACTACATATATATTGTGAAAAGGAAGTATACTAAAGAGCATTAAAAGTATAATCAAAAGATTATCAAGTCAGGTAAAGAATACTAAAAGTGCAATTTCAATTCAAGTCTTCTCTTAAATTGAACCGGGAATACGGCAGGATAAAGTTGAGGTAATGTCCAGTAAACTGATAAATACAGCTGTATTAGTAATGTACAGAACTGTTCTGGGTTACTGTGCACAACTAAAAACTCAAAAAACTGAAAATAAAGGACATAGAGTAAAAAAGAAATTGATAACGTAATAAAATTCACTATCTGACTTACCTTTCATGTAGTACAAGGTGTCCCGTAACATTTTGAAGACGGCCACATACAGAGGATCACTGAAGGTTTTGTAGTAGAGGTACAGAACCGGATTGTTCTAAAAACAAAACACATCACAGTGTAAACATAATAATACACTTTAAAGCAACAGTCTGTAAGCTTTGGGATTTAGAGATGTAGTGATGTCTCTAGTTATAATGTATAATTACACAAAGCATGTGGGTAAGTACTTTTAACTAATCAACTAACCAAAGTCAATCAATCCTAAAAATTAATCAGATTTATTTACTCCTTACCTTTTCTCTTTAAGACTGAGCATTTAATAATAGGTATTTAAATGTGAATAAATTAATCAGTGTTTGGATCAGATTGGCAAAATGTATTTATATTTATATTAATGATGCAAAATATTTATTGTATTAATAACAACAATTTTCTTTATATGTTATTGCGCTGAGTTACTGAATTTACCTTAGAGCTTAAATGGAGAAAATAAACGCTAGTGTAGCTCCATATTCCACACTCAACAACCAGAGAAGAGGAAATGTGCCATCAGCTGTGTGTGAGATTCTATTTAATAGAGAATATCTCTGCTGCTTTAAGACGTGAACAGATTACCTCCTGAACCTCAGCCAACATCTGATCCAACGGTTTTAAAAACGTCTCTTCCACGAAATGCTCCACCTGTCCGTAAAGAGAGAGAGCAGGTTGTATAACTCCTGCGGTCAGCAGAATTCTCTACTGAAGTATTTATGAATATGAAAAGCTTCAGGAAGCAGAATGTGAGGCGAGAGACGGACCAGCTGGAGGAGCTGCCTCAGCATTTCCAGAGGAACGTCGAACTCCTTGGTGCTGCTGCCGGTGAAGAGCGGGGAGACGGAGAAGCTGGAGCTGATGGTGGAGAAGTAGTAGTCCGGGTCCACGGTGCTGCCGTCCGGCAAATACGATCCTGCTGAAACACAGAACCACGTTTCACAATCAGACACAGAGAGAAATATTTATTATATTTATTATAGTTTATTATCTGCTGCGGACGTTACCTTCAAAATAATGAGCAGAGGGGTCAGCGGGAGAGCTGGGGGGCAGCCCGGCACGCTCCGGACTCGCCTACGACACAAATTACAGCAAATTACAATTACAACGATTAATATTTAAATAATTTTAAATATATATAATTTTTTATATCATTTTTATCCCATTTTTTCCCCAATTTACAAGACCAATTACCCAACCCACTCATTAGGACTCCCCCTATCACTAGTGATGCCCCAACACCAGGAGGGTGAAGACTAACACAAGCTTCTTCCAACACAACACTGCCTCTTTTCAAACTGCTGAGTAGCATTACAGCGCTAACGTTCGGAGGAAAGCGCAGCGACTCGGTTCTGATACATCAGCTCACAGACGCAGCCTTGTGCTGATCCACATCACCCTAGGAGTGCTCTGGCAGCTGATGGGAGACTGATTCACCGTGGTGTTAAAGGGTAACTAAACCCTCTGATTTTAGCTGAATCCACCCTCAGCTCAAATTTGACAATGTAAACAAAAAAAAAAAAAAAAAAAACGGGAACATGTGTTTGTCTATATGTATCTAAAACGTCTTTTTTAAGTCACAATGTCCATATTTAGATCAAATGCTTGCCTCACTTTCTTAAATACTGCCTGTTTATGTGCTTTCTAACACTGTATATACTAAAACAGTATTAATAGTCCCCAAATGTCTGGATTTGTACTTTAGATTTTGAATTAAACAATAAACAAGTGTTTTGAAGCAGCGTCACTCATTACTGCACTGCAGCGCCCTCTGCTGGCGAGTTTTGGTACTTGATGGTGAATTTTTGTACCTGCAGGTGAGTTGTGGTACCTGTTGGGAGATGCTGGAGACGCTGCTGGTCTTGCGGCGCAGCGTGTCGCTCTGGCAGACAGTGAGCAGGGAGCTGGGTAAGATGGAGCGGAAGTCGTTGAAGGAGCGCCGGCGCGCCGCCTCCGTCTCGTCAGTGTTTGGTACGGGCTGGGCGATGGCCCGCGGGAACAGTTTGGACAGCAGTGGCTCCTCGGTGTTGCTGTAGCGTCCGGACGCTCGCACCACACCGAGCAGACAGGGTACAGTATACCGACACGCGTACTCTACATTTAAACACAAAACACAACAAGAAACACAATAAACATATTAAACACTTACAGCTCTGAAAAAAAAAACACACACCACTTCAGTTTCTGAATCAGTTTCTCTGATTTTGCTATTTATAGGTTTGTGTTTGAGTAAAATGATCATTGTTGTTTTATTCTATAAACTACAGACAACATTTCTCCCAAATTACAAATAAAAATATTGTTATGTAGAGCATTTATTTACAGAAAATGAGAAATTAGTTTTTAATTACAGTTTTTTTTTCATGCATCTTGGCATCATGTTCTCCTCCACCAGTCTTACACACTGCTTTTGGATAACTTTATGCTGCTTTACTCCTGGTGCAAAAATTCAAGCAGTTCAGTTTGGTGGTTTGATGGTTTGTGATCATCCATCTTCTTGATTATATTCCAGAGGATTTTAATTTGTTAAGTGGTATCTTATTTTTTTAAAGAACAATCTATAGGCATAACTTTTAAACAATTTAACCTTTTCCAAAAACAGCAGGCAATTATAAATGTTTTCTTAAGAGTGTAAAATCTAAATCATTACATATTATAGTAATGGAGCAATTAACATTTAGTTAAAAAAAACTGTCAATGCATGTACTTTTATTGCATTTCAAGCAACTTTGATTAACTCATCACGTCAGCATTTAGAACAAATGAAAGATTCAGACCTTTATCCTGGTCCTCAGGGTTTCGGCACGCATGCAGCAGAACCTGCATGAGGTCCATCACAGCCTCCAGAATCTGCACAACACAAAGTCCAGTCAGATAAAACACACACTAAGTTATTTGGCCAAACTTTTGTTTTAGTATCAATTGTATCAGCAGCACATACCTGTATTCGCAAGGTCTCATCCCTCTGAGCGACATCAGAGAGCATCGTTACCAAGCAGAAGCAGAAGTTCTCAGCGACTGGGAGGATTTCTGTGAGCATCAAATAAGAATACAGGAGAATTTTTTCATTTTAAAATTGTTAAATAAATACAACAACAACGAATCACTGAAGATAAATAACTGATCTACGTACCTCGAACCTTCCTCTCCGAGCTCTCCTCGATCCACTGGACCCTCGGCAGACCCTTCAGCAAGCCCAGCAGGTACGGGACTATAGCATCCTTGTGCTGCAGGGAAACAAACAAATCAGAGGTAGAACAGAAAACAAAAAACAAAACACACATTGCTTAAATTACATTTTTTACTCAGCTATCTTGATGGTTCACATGCGATCATATTATACTGTTACAGCTGTTAATCTTGCAAACATATGTTTTGTTCTGTTCTCTTTTGCAAAAACCCAATAAACAGATAATAGTTTAAATTTAACCCTTAGATATCAGTGTTTACCTGGAGGTCAGACTCCACTAAGAAGATGCCGAGCGCTATCACGGCATCCCTCCTCCTCTCATCCAGCTGGAAGACTCCACGACAATCCACCGGACACATGCATTGCAGCTTCTGGACCTAAACACAATACAAGACATTAGTCAACTGAATTTCCAGTTAAATAATAGACTGTCATGACTGTTTTGGATCATATTAAATCATATTAAATCTCCCCAGGCATGATGGCTGCACAAGCCACAATCAAAACATTAATCTAAACTGACCTACTTGCATTTTTGCAACAGGAGTCACATAAAATCACCCAAAAGCAGTGTGTAAGACTGGTGGAGGCCTTAAAAACAGGTTTATTCCACTAAATATTAATTTCTGAACTCTTAAAATATCAATATTAGTGTGTTTTTGTAGCATTATTGTATGTCTGAAAGCACTGCATAATAAAAACTTAATAAAGAGAGAAACTTATTTTCAATCATGTTTATTTCCTGTACATATGCAGTATTGACAACAAAACTGTTTTACTTGACTTGACATGTTGTCAGTAGTTTATAGAATAAAAAAAACAATATTATCAGATAAACTGATCATTTTAAGGTGCTCTATTAATTTCTAGTTAAGTTTAAAGTTAATGACAGAACTGAGAGGATTTTCTGCCTGTGGTTTCTGGGCGTAAACATTAACCTAGTTAAGCTAAGCTAAGCTAACTAACCAGCAGCTCAAGTCTGTATATTTTGAATCGGTTTAAATGAGTGTCAGTTCCAGTTAGTCATAGATTTAATTTGGAGGTTTAATTCCTAAAATAAACCCAACAGTAGAATAGTAAATTACGCGCTAAATTAGCTTATAAACAGCTGCAGTGTTCAGTAGTTCCTGGCTAGGCTACGCTAAGCTAAACTACCGGGATTAGTATAGGGAACAGCGTTAGCCTGTTAGCGGTTAGCAGTTAGCGGTTAGCTGAGGTAAAGCCCGGAATCGGGGGTTATTTACCTTCTCCAGCGGCGCCGGGCGGTGAGCAGCGAGGGAGCGGGCCAGCGAGAGCACCGTGTTAAAGTAGAACCCCCGCGATCCGCCTTTAACAGACATTATTACCGTTAACCCGAGATAACTCACAGTCCTGACATTTTACAGCCTGTAAGGACAAACACAGACCCCTACAGCAAGCGAGGAGGACCACACCGTCCGGTGCGGGCAGCGGGGAAACGCGCTGTGGAAGTTTCAGCAGTGCTGTGCGATACTCTGTATATCAATATCGATCCGATACAGGGAGACTGCTGTCGATACTGATATATATATATATATTCCAGCTGAATCACGTTGGAACTTAATATTCAGAAAAGGTCCCGGTTTTAGTGTCACAATGGATTAATTTGTAGATTATTGAGTAAAAATAATGAGGTCATATGACTTTTGACAACTTTCCAAAATTCCATTAATCCATCTTTTTGGGCTTAACTATCATTATAAACATAAATAGAATAAATAAGAAACTCTAAATACAAGCCAAAAATGTAAAAAATATATATATATAAATTTTAGCCCAAAAAGTGTTATTTTTTTTAAATACTCTTAATAAAATTTAAGATAATGTTTGTCAATCTGACCCAGGAACATATTGTGGGTTCAGTAACGTTGCCATATAATATTATATGAGATTCAATAACCAATTCATAAGAATTCATAGGAGAACCGTACTTTTAACCCTGACGGGAAGAACACAACAATAAAATAAAATACAATAAAAGTCACATATTCACCTTCAGCCACCATGATTTATTAAACATTAAGAACATAAGAGAAAGGCACATTTTATGGTTTGATTACAAAACAAACATGGCAATGCAAAACAGTGTAGATATATATACTCAGTCCAATCTCTTTTTATTACAACCAAAGTCATACTGTCTGATGATCTTCCTGCTCTAGAACTGCAGAATCTCCAACAGGTAAATGGGTTTCTCTGCACCAGTTCAGAATCACTATTCACTCTATTCATTTCATTCAACGCTGCACAGATCCGACATTCAATAGCATTTAAAAAAAAATACAGAAGATCTAGAAGATATATAACTACATATGTTTGGCAAAAGAGAGAGAGAGAGAGAGAGAGAAAGAGAGAGTAGAGCAGACTGAATAAACATGAATCGAATGGTTTAAACACATTTTTTAAGGCATAGACATTTTTAACAATCATATATTATATTAATAATTAGGCACAGATACTCTTATATTCTCACACTAAACACTTATAGTCTAATAAACACGAGAATGTGTTGTTCCCCAGACATACACTATATGGACAAATGTGTTGGGACACCTACAGGTTATACTTTATGGCGCAGTGTGAACAGTGCTGTGAGCCACGGTCAGAAACAAAACCCGGTCTGTAGAAAGGAGGAGATTCTGAACCATGGTTCAGTTTGTTTGCAGTGTAAAAAAAGACTTTTCTTGACTTTTTCTTTGGATTTTTAGACCAATTACTTGAAATTGATACAGGCAGGCTAACATTAGGTTAGATCTTCTGGTGCAGCAGTGGATCATTGATATAAATTACATCCACAGTGAAAATATACGTACAGAATAAACGAATAAATATAGAATATGCTCAGTTAGAGTCAGAGTGGCACAGTAATTAGAAGAAAAAGAGGAGAATTTGCTTGACAACACAGAAAGATCTCAGTTTTGAGGAGTTTTATTCATTTAACCTCCATCCACCACCTTCTACAGAGGGGGAGCTGCATCTGTGGTTGAACAGCTACATTTGCCAAATTATCTATGCCCCCATCCATCCATCCATCCATCCATCCATCCATCTAAAATACCCACCTAAACGTCCATACGTCTGCTCTCACCATTTACCGTAGAGGAAACCAACACCAGAACATCCTGAACGAGAGTAACGGATCAGTTCTATCCAATACTTTTGTCCATATAGTGTATTAGACGGATGTGACATTTAGTAGCACACTTACTCACGTCTCTACATCCTGCATCAAAATAAACTGTTAACAAAATAAAGCAATTTGTTAATTTCTTAGGTAAAGCTTAATATACAAGTTCCTGGTTTCCTGTTTGTATCAATTCTCACGGTGTTTATATTATATTCTAGGGTTTCAGTCATGTAATTTTTACATATATGGGACCAAATTACTGTTTTTTTGCCTTTGCAGACGGTCAATAGTGAAAGATGGCTAAAATTGGCATGTTAAATAAAAAGTCAATAAAATAGGTGTTTATACAGCTCTGGAAAAAATGAAGAGACTGAATCAGTTTCTCCGATTTTGCTGTTTATAGGTGTATTTTTAAGTACAAAAAAAAACATGAATTGTTTTATTCTATAAACTACAGAAAACATTTCTCCCAAATTACAAATAAAAATATTGTAATTCAGAGCATTTATTTACAAAAAATGAGACATTTTTGCACCTCAAATAATGCAAAGAAAACAAGTTCATATTCATAAAGTTTTAAGAGTTCAGAAATAATCAATATTTGGTGGAATAACCCTGGTTGGTTTTTAATCACAGTTTTAATTTCATGCATCTTGGCATCATGTTCTCCTCCACCAGTCTTACACACTGCTTTTGGATAACTTTATGCTGCTTTACTCCTGGTGTAAAAATTCAAGCAGTTCAGTTTGGTGGTTTGATGGCTTGTGATCATCCATCTTCCTCTTGATTATATTCTCATCATTTTTAAGTGGTCTCTTATTTTTTTCCAAAGCTGTATTTCAATGATAATTCTGACTTGTCAAAAACCATCAGTCAGTCCTTAATTCAGTCCTTAAAATTGTGTCTAAATATATGATGATTTAATCTGAAACCCTAGAATATCTACTGTACTACTGTATAAACTGTATAAATCAGTATGCAGCATAATATCAGGGACACACCGTCGTGTATCACACGAGAGACAGACGTCTTGCGTTCGTGCTCTTTACTCTCCCTCATTTCTGAGCGCGTGGTGTACCAGTATTAATGGGACTTGTTGAGGTAGGAGAAGAGATAAACCAGCGGCTCTGAAATATATAGCATTAATAATAAAAAGCAGCAAAACACAACTTAAGGCCATTTCTAACCCAAAAACAGCTTCTCACACCACGTATTCTGGGCATTCTGGGAAATCAGCACTAATTTAGCACTAGGTCTGTCATGATAACTGTTTTATAATGGACAAAAAATACTGTCATAATTATTTTATTGAGATAAACAATATTATTGTCATTGTAAAATAACTGTATACTGCTAATATAATTATAACAATAATTAAAAATAATGTACATTTCCTACTGTGGGATTCATATACAAATATGAATCATTTGTTTGCTTAATGTTTTAAAACAGTGCTTTTATTTTATTTATGTTTTATTTTATTTAGGATACTTTAAACATTTTGTAAATTCTGATTTTAATATCCAAAGCTTGTTGCTTTTTGAAGGGGTGTAATTGAATTATTATGCTATTACACACAGACCTAGCATGTACGAGGTGTTAGTGTGTGTTGTGCTGGTAAAGTGAGTGGATCAGATACGGCAGCAGTGCTGCTGGAGTTTTTAAACACCTCAGTCTCACTGCTGCACTGAGAATAGTTCTGTGATGTTATTATTAAAAATGACAATAATATTCATTATCACAATACACAACTTTTGTGTCTATATATCATCCAATAAAAATCAGTTATCATGACAGGAATGTTTTAGCATTAATAAATACATTACGCAGCTCGACTAAAAAAGCCAGTATGAATTAAAAGCAATCCCAAGCTCATTCATGTGTCCTGTCAGCAGTCCTCCACACCGTGTTTTGGTCGTTATTAAAGGTACAATCTTTATCGATACACACCGTCGTCTTCATTATCAGACATCATCAGCACTGCTTGGGTAAAGCCATATTAGTGCAAGAGGGCGTCGTTGGCAAATTCATGGCAGAGTTTTAGGCAATAAGCTACATGCTAACAATGAGCACTAGTAAATACTGAGTCTAGGCACTTGAAGTCGTCTCGTCACGTTTCGTAAATCGGTACCACGTCAGTTAAGGTTTAAAAGTGCATGTTTTCACCAGAGGTACTGAGTATACTGTGTTTCTAAGAGTTAAAGGCTTTGGTGCTGTTTTTAAGATGGTTAAATGGGTGTCTTGGGGGCAAAGGTGGCAAATCCTGGTCCAAAAAAGATCCAAATTCCAGGATTTGGTAGCAACTGTCTGGATGGACCTGCTACAGCTCAGCTCCAGATCCAGGTCCAGGATTTGGTTCCAACTGCCTGGAAACCTCTGCTAGACTTAGAATCCAGGTCCAAAGAATGAAAATCCACCCCTGGCTTTTACAGAAACTGTCTGAATGGCTATTCCCCAGCTCAGAATCAGGTCTAGAATATTCAAATCCAGTCCAGGCTTTTACAGCATCTGTCTGGATGGCCCTTCCACAGCTCAGAACCAGGATGTTCAAATTCAGTCCAGAATTTGGTTCCAACTGCCTAGAAAGGCTCGCTAAACTTAAAATCCAGGTCCAGATTTTTTAAAAATCCAGTTAAGGCTTTTACTGCAACTGTCTGGATGGCTATGCTACAGTTAAAATCCAGATCCAGATCAAGGAAAAATAAATAAATCCACCCCATAATTTAGTTTTAACTGCCTGTAAAGCTCTGTTTTAACTAAAATCCAGGGGTTTCTTAGTAATAAATCTTATACCGTTGGAAATCCCGTTAATTTTTCTTTAAAATTTTCAAATGATATAAGATTTATTAACAAGAAGCATTTTCCAAAGAATTAAAGAAGGCATCCAGACAGTTGGTTTAAAAACCTGGGGTGGATTTTAACTCCTGGACCAGGATTTGCCACCTTTGCTTGGATGTCTTTGGATCTGAGCCCTACAGATTTTACCTTAAAAAATAACAAAACAGATCAAACTCTAATCAAACAAAAATTAGCAAAATAATCAAGTAATCACTTTAAGAGGCAAAAAATCAGACTAGAAAAGTCTGAAGTAAACGAGCTTAACATGTAACTCCACTGAAATACTACTGAAATAGATAATTTGTATTTAATAAGCTTTGAAGTTTTAGTAAGGTCATATACCATACTTTAAACAATTTAATACACTAATCAGCCATAACATTATGACCACAGTCACTGTTATATACTAATAAATTATTAGCTTCACTAATATATAAAATAGATAACTGGTTCTATAATTACAGACTGCAGTTCTGTATCTGCTTCTCTGTATATTTTATTATTGTTTTTCTTATTATTTTCACCCTATTCTTCAATACTCAGGACTACAATCTGTAATTAAAGAACTACAGAGGGTCCTATATGGAAAAAAGTGGTGATAATGTTATGGCCGACTGGTGTACAGGAATGATGTGTATATTTTAGTGTCATTACCTTTCACAAATTAGAAAATAATGGAATGCAATTTTAAAGAAATTAAAAAATCCTATAAATAAAACTATAAAGAAAAAAATATTAATACGAATACATCTTTTTTCATGCTAAAAACATGAGCTATGCTTTTTTTTTTATATCCCCATTAAATTACCCGGCGTTTCACAGATTTGCATACTAAAATAAAGTGATTCTGTTTACCCAATTCAAATATTTTTGTGTTTCTCACATTATCTGGTGAAGTATTTCTCGCTCTCTCGGTGAGATCGGGGGGTTTTAATATGTTAATCTCCGGTGCAGCGCTGCTTTGCTGCTTGTGAGCACATGCACTGCCTCAAGCACATATCTGGCCGCCTGACGGCGCGGCGCCGCGTGTGCCACGTGCCAGGTTCACCAACAAGCTGCGTCCGCATCACGCCGCGCCGTCCGCGTTAATCCGTCTTCCACACCATATTCAGAACCTTCACCACCTCCTCGTAGATCACGAACACGATGGCCACGTCCATACAGACCCGGCCCAGCCTCGGAACCGTCCCTTTATAGAACCTGCAGCACAAGCACACAATTACACTCACTATACGGTTAATAACTAACTAGTGCCCGAGGCCGATTTAAACCCTACATTATTTTAGTAAGAAGAGCATTAAAACTGAGCTTTTTAAAATCATTCCGAGCTGTTTGAATGAGCGGAATATGTTTAAAATGATGTTAATTAACATTGCAACACTGAAGAAGCATAGACCTACATAGACCTATTATTTAATAATAATGTCAAGTGTGTAATGCAGACAAGTGGATAAGCTCACGTGTGCGTGAGCCCCAGAGCTGCGTGATTATAACGCTCTAGCTTGTGCAACTTTTATTTATTATATTCTCTACGATACGTCACGGCATCTGTGTTACTAAAGAGAATAAAGTAATTCAATACTCCTAAATAATTAAAAATACCAGCAATTATGGATTTATTGGTTCAGTTTCACACAATTTAACAACCAATATTCTTCACCACAGGTTTATAAACCCTATTCATTTAATTATAGCGCCACCATGTGGAGTAACTTTAGTAAGTCTAATGGGGGGCTCCTCTGTTAAAATAAATAAAAATATCCATATTTGATAGAATGCTGGAGTGCCAGCGTGGGCATGTTTACTTACGCCGCCGGTCCTTCGTGTCTCATAATCTTGAGGGCGCAGTCCACTGTGCTCTTATATTTGTGAGCTTCCAGACCCTGCAATATATATTTATATTATACAGCTTACTGTCAACTTCAAATGACCTAATACACACTCACTGACACAAACTATAGCACAGTGAGAAGCTAATCAGATTCAGACCACACCTGTAATCATTTACATATCTGCCTTAAAAGTATTATTTTCTTAGTAAATGTATTTTAGGATATAAAAAAACAATTCAGATTTCTAAAACTCACCTGCATTCTAGTCTTAATCACGTCGAGCGGCGTGTTTCCAAACACACTGGCAGCTCCGGCTATAGCTCCAAACATTCCCGTCACCAGAGGGTTAATGGTCTTGTTGGGATTGTCACCTGGTTTTGAAATAAACACAATATTTATTTAATTCTGTTTAATTAAACTAAAGCTATAAAACACTAAATACTAAATCTACAGTGTGTTATCTGTACATTAGGGCTGCACACTGGCAAGAAACTACAGATATTATACACATAATGATATAGAAGTTTAGATTTAATATAAATGTGATATTCGGTGTTACATAGTATAAAAACATACATGAGCTAAAGAAACATATACTATTTACACAGTCAGAACAGTGTGATCTAAAAACAGAGTACAACAGTGCCATCTAGTGGTCTGGAGGTATGGGTCAGTTCTACAATAAAGGTGTTATATATGGTATATAAGACAGGGTATACAGTATATGTTAGGGTATAAATGCAAAAGTATAAATGCTAGGGCATATCTGATAAGGCATATATGATGGGGTATACAGTATATGATAGTGTATATATGCTGGGGAATACTGTATTTGACTAAGTATATATGATAGGAAATATATGCTAAGTAATATTGTATATAATAGGGTATACGTACTGGGGTATTTATGCTAGGGTGTAGGGGATATATGCTAGGGTATATAAAGTATAAATGCAATAATACTGTACAGGATAGGGTATATATGCTAGGTTATAAGGTATATATGGTATATATATATGCTAGGGTATATAAAGTATAAATGCTATGGAATACTATACAGGATTGGATATAAATACAAGGATATATATTCTAGGGTATGGGGTATATATGTTAGATAATACTGTGTAAGACAAGGTATATATACACTAGGATATAGAGTATATGATAGGGTATACATGCCTGTGGGTAATATTTTGATGAACAGTTTAGATGTAAAAATTGGTGTCAGAAGTGGTTAATTTTGTGTTGTTTTTAAACTCCGCCCACTAGATAGCAGTGCAGTAATCAGTGCATTGTACTTAAGCTTCTATAGGAAATGGCAAAAGTCATGGGACACGATACTAGTTTTGTCCTATGACTTTTGGCATATCATATATTTATATCAGTACATTTTAAATGTGATTAAATAATAAAATCCAGACCTTTGTACCAGTTCCTCAGTGAGGTCATCACATAGAACCGGATGGCCTGGTTTGACCCCTGCTTCAATACCGTCGCCGTTAATCCCTGATACGTTCCCCTCAGACCTGAAAACACACAACACCGTCAACCAGCCAATCAGAGCACAGCACACCCATCACAGACCGGGACAAGGACATTCCACTCCAGTAAACCCAGTCAGTCCGAGTCCAGCAGCGCCGCGCTGATCCATATCTAATATCAGCTCTGCTGATTCCCATCATTGATCAGGTCAAAACTGGTCACATGACCTCAGTACCCATCACATGTTCATGTGACCTCATGTCAGTAAACATCAAATACAGAACAAAGGGACTTTTATTCTATCTGAGGGTGAATTAACTCTGATAAAACTGTAAAAAACCTGTAAATAAAATATAAATAAACATAAATATTTTATATTTTTATCATATTTTATATGTTTATTATATTATTATAAGGATGTAAACAAAATCCAGGTTGATTAGGACAGTGCTGACAAGCTTTTATATATTATTAATTATTTAAACACGTACCAGACCTAAAAGTACAGAAAATTATAACAGTATTTAATGATTATAACTATTATAATATGTTTGTATTTGTTTATTTGTGTTTGTTTATTTGATTTATACGTTCAGATAGCTCTGATATCAATGTTGGAAATTAAGAATAGGAAACATTTTTTAACAAATAT
Organism: Astyanax mexicanus; assembly: GCF_023375975.1. NCBI lineage: Eukaryota > Metazoa > Chordata > Actinopteri > Characiformes > Acestrorhamphidae > Astyanax > Astyanax mexicanus. Next base: position 809,320 of record NC_064427.1, read on the forward strand.
GTCTTTCACAAATCATAAATGCTTATTAATAAATAAACACTTATAATAAGGTTTATATAATCAAATATATATATATTATTATATATTTTGTAAAAAAAAAAATAATATATATATTTTTGTCAGTCTCTCCAGTAGGTGTCAGTGCAGGTAAACTTTACACACCGTGTGTTCGGACTATTTCCCGAACTCCGTGGAAAAAGCCTCGGTACTTTGGGTTTGCTGAGGTCTGATCATGAATAAATTTGACCTGAAATTAGAGAAAAAAAGTAATTTCGATATTAAATATTTAAAAAACTATACACTATAATACTGTAGTAAATAACCTGTAATAAATACATTCATAAGAATTCACACAGCACTGAAAAAACTAATTAAGTTTCTTTGATTTGAACAAATTAAAAACCTCTGGATTATAATTATCAAACCAAACTGAACTGCTTGAATTTTTGCACCAGGAGTAAAGCAGCATAAAGTTATCCAAAAGCAGTGTGTAAGACTGGTGGAGGAGAACATGATGCCAAGATGCATGAAAAAATTACTTTTGCCCATAGATTGTATACATTATTGTAAGCAGAAATAATTTCTGCTTCATTTTCTCTAATAATTTAATTTAAAAAGCAATATATCTACAGTATCTCTCTATAGCTGCTGTAACTGCAGATGCTGAGATGCTTCAGAGGATTAATATCTGTATCTTCTCACTTCTCACCTTTATCGTCTCCATAGGACACACCACCACCACAGCCTCGGCCACGCCCGCTCCCAGCCCACAGATCAGCCCCCGCGTACTGTCCAGCTTCCCCGACTCATCCCTCATCTTATTACTGAGAAACTCGAACACCCCGAACCTGAGGAAACACCACAACACACACACACACACATTATATATATCTATCTTATATCTACCTTAATACACACACTACCCTCACAGCCTGTTCATACCTGGGGTCCTATTTTAGTGATCTATAAGTGAGCCATTAACTGTGCCCCATGCAGCTTGATTTAGGGCGTGTCAGGGTGTCTTTGCTATTGTAATGACGGGAAAAGTACACCGTGCACAGCTCGAAACACAAGAAAAAAAAAGGAACTAATTATCTTAATTAATCATGGGTGTGGTTAATTTTGGGCGTGACGTGAAATAATAAACCAATCAGAGTGTCTCTTCCTCATCATTCTCTTTAAGAGTAGATCAGGTGAGCTCTGTCTTTGGTGGATTGCTATTGTAACGGTGCAGCTACCTGGACGTGTTCAACAAACTCTTCTCAGCAGAGGAAACTGAGCTGCTGGTTGACGCTGTGAAGGAGCTCCAGCAGCTCATTTACACTTCCAAATTAAAAATTAAAAATTAAAAATAGGACTAAGACTGTCTTGCAGATCCTGTATAGTATCAACTTGTTTACAGGTGTATCAAAAAATTACACTGTATTATGAAATACTCTGGTAAAACAGCTGTTCAGTGAAAACAACAAACAGAACTGCAGGTAACAAGTCCTGACAGGTTCATTATATAAAGCTGCTTCTGATCTTAACTTATCTAACCAATTTAATAAACAATAACAGATGAGAGTGTAGGTGTTTATAGTAAAAAACAGTTTTATTAGGATGGGGTAGGTTTGGGTTTGATCAGCATCCAGCATCCTGATCTTAATAACAGAAGCTCTTTTGTTGCTGAATGCAATAAAATCCTCACAGCAATTCTTTTTTTATATTAGTGAGAACATACTTCAGGGAGCAGCATTTATTTTCATTACTGTAACCTGTAACAGGTGTGTGTGTGTATATAGTGTGTGTGTGTGTGTGTGTGTGTGTGTGTGTGTGTGTGTGTGTGTGTGTGTGTGTGTGTGTGTGTATTTACCGTACTGCTGCTTTAGGGATGGAGCCATACAGCAGTGAGCTTAGACCACGGTACAAACCCTTCACCCCATGACTCTGAACCGTCTGCTTCACACAGTCACCTACACACACACACACACACACACACACACATTAACATAGTCTTAAAACTAAATAATAATAATAATAATAATAAATATATATATATATATATATATATATATATATATATATATATATATATATATATATATTACACACATACAGCCCTGGAAGAAAATAAGAGAGCACTTAAAAATTATGAGTTTCTGAACTGAACTGCTTGAATTTTTACACCAGGAGTAAAGCAGCATAAAGTTATCCAAAAGCAGTGTGTAAGACTGGTGGAGGAGAACATGATGCCAAGATGCATGAAAAAAACTGTGATTAAAAACCAACCAGGATTATTCCACCAAATATTGATTATTTCTGAACTCTTAAAACTTTATGAATATGAACTTGTTTTCTTTGCATTATTTGAGGTCTGAAAGCTCTGCATCTTTTTTGTTATTTCAGTCATTTCAGAAACTGAAGTGGTCTCTTCATTTTTTACAGAGCTGTATATTTGTTGCTTATCTATTTTGTGTGTTTTATTCTCTGCTTTGTTTCTCTAAGTGCTTTAAAAGCAGCAGGTTCATTAGCAGCACAGAGGGATGATTAGTTGGAGGATCAAAGTTCTCTGTTTCTGATCTCCGGAGCTCATCACAGGGTTATCAGTTCTGGACTTTGGATGGTGGTTCTGGTTTCTTCACTTGTTTGCAGGAACTGATCGTTCCACTGAGTAACTGCAGGTCCGACCAATAGATCCTCACGTTCTCACCTCCACACGTTTAATCAGCACTCGGCTGAGCGGTCACTCGGGTCGCCTGACGTAATCAATCATTTACTACAATTACGCAAAAACTCTGAACTCTGAGTACTGAGCTCTGTACTGAATGAAACACCAGATCACCTCAACACTGTGCTCTAACCCAAGAATATAACCCTATAACCCTCTCTGATCACAGTATCAGACAAACAGTGCAAATTAAACATGTTTCAGGAGCTTCCTGAAACATTATTTAAAACTTTTCAGTAATATATGTTTGAGTAAAATGGTAAAAATGAACATTGTTGTTTTATTCTATAAACTACAGACAACATTTCTCCCAAATTCCAAATAAAAATATTCTCATTTAGAGCATTTATTTACAGAAAATGAGAAATGGCTGAAATAACAAAAAAGATGCAGAGCTTTCAGACCTCAAATAATGCAAAGAAAACAAGTTCATATTCATAAAGTTTTAAGAGTTCAGAAATAATCAATATTTGGTGGAATAACCCTGGTGGTTTTTAATCACAGTTTTTTTTCATGCATCTTGGCATCATGTTCTCCTCCTCCACCAGTCTTACACACTGCTTTTGGATAACTTTATGCTGCTTTACTCCTGGTGTAAAAATTCAAGCAGTTCAGTTTGGTGGTTTGATGGTTTGTGATCATCCATCTTCCGGACCAATAGAAATACTTAAAAATGACCTGAAATAAACTCTTTTTACATTGACCTCCAATTAAAGTTAAGAAGGTTTTTTTCTCTCTCCTGTAAAGTTGCTGTTTTGGTGATTTTTGTTTTTCACTGGTTTTCATGTCTTTAATATTAATCTACAGTGTAGAAAATAAATTATATAAAGAGAAAATAAAGAAATTAAATAAAGAGATAAAGAGAAAAACACTGAATAAGAAGAGAGAATAAGAAGAACTGCTACTGTTTATAAAAGAACAGAAACACACCGATGCCTTTGTATCGTGGGGGGTTGGCCTTCTCGTCCAGCTGTAACTGAGTCTTCACGTACTCTGTGGGAAACGTGATGCAGATCTCGATTCCTCCAGCAATCCCACCTGTAACAACACACACAGCCCGTCACTCACAACAACACATATTTGGTGGAATAATCCTGTTTTTTAATCACAGTTTTGTTTTCATGCATCTTGGCATCATGTTCTCCTCCACCAGTCTTACACACTGCTTTTGGATAACTGTCACTCACACCAACAAGCTGCCTGTGTTAATATTATTATGATTATAAGACACATTATATTTTATTAATACATAAAAACCAAAGCATATAGGAATGGGATTGGACGGTATAGTAAATGTTTTTTTTTATGTCATATTTTTTATTATTTTTTTATTACTGAGAACAATATAATATGATAATGTGTAAACATTTGTTAAAACTCCGATTTCTCTGGATCCTCCTTAAATATTTTCAGCTTTGTGATTCTGCTGTTAAACAGTGAACACCCAGCGGAGAACAGCCGGCTCTGATTGGCCGGTTCACACTCAACCCACTGAAAACACCCCCTGGCCCGAGACCAGCGGGGAGAAGGGGCGTGTCTGTAACCGCAGGTCCTGCAGAGCAACAGGATATGAAATACCTCCAACAGCAACAACACCAGCTCATAACATACCATTCATACACACACACACACTGCACGCTACACACACACACTGCACGCTACACACACACAAATATATACAGATACAGCCATTTGTTGTTCAACTACAATAGTTCTGCAGTTGTACACAGTAGTAGTGATAGTTTATTTTGGCATTTATTAAGAAAAGTCCCAAAATGAATATATACAGCTCTGTTAAAAAAATAAAGAGATCACTTCAGTTTCTGAATCAGTTTCTCTGATTTTGCTATTTATAGGTTTATGTTTGAGTAAAATGAACATTGTTGTTTTATTCTATAAACTACAGACAACATTTCTCCCAAATTACAAATAAAAATATTCTCATTTAGAGCATTTATTTACAGAAAATGAGAAATATCTAAAATAACAAAAAAGATGCAGAGCTTTCAGACCTCAAATAATGCAAAGAAAACAAGTTCATATTCATAAAGTTTTAAGAGTTAAAAAATAATCAATATTTGGTGGAATAATCCTGGTTGGTTTTTAATCACAGTTTTGTTTTCATGCATCTTGGCATCATGTTCTCCTCCACCAGTCTTACACACTGCTTTTGGATAACTTTATACCTTATGCCACTCCTGGTACCATTAAATTTCTAGTGTTTGAATTTATTTTTCAGTCCCTTTAAGTCGTAAATGTTCGGCTGCATTACAAATGAGGGTTACCCTAAATGTATTAAAGAGTAAAAATAAAGTTTGAGAGTAAAAATGACTGATTTATTGATTGATACTTTTTTAAATCATCTGCATTTTAAATGATATTTTAAACTATTGTAAACAATTTTCTCAGTTTAGCTGAGCCAGGACAGATATTAACAGTGTTTAAACGGAGCTGAAAGCTGTTTAAACAGGAACATCTGTAGTTAGCTCTGCTGGTCTAAATCATTTTACTGCATTACTGAGTTCAGATATGCAGCTGTGTCTATTACCTAATAACAGATTTTTAAAGTTTCTAGAGGAACCATACAAAGATTTAACTTTATTATCTTCATATTGTGCACTGCTTATTAAATCCAGCAGTTCTGAACTGTTAAACTCACTGCGTGTGTGTGTGTATGTGTGTGTGTGTGTGTGTGTGTGTGTGTATGTGTGTGTGTGTGTGTGTTTTATAAGTTCTGAGGGTATCAGTAAACCTGTTTAACAGGTATTTATTGCACAACTGCTTAAAAAAAAGCCGCTAACCTGAATATTCTGGACCTGTTCTGCAGGTCTGTTGAGTGGAGAGTGGAGGTCCTGGAGGATCTTAAAGTCTAAAACTTGAATTTTCTGTTTTTTTGGGGAGTTTTTTTTGTCTAAAGCAGAGCGGTCACACCGGGTCAGAGCTCTTTAGAGCTTAAAGCTGCATTATGCAGCGTTTTTATCTTAAATAATATCAGCTTCAGGATGATGATGATGATGATGATGATTCTGCTAAACTGACTGTAACAGAGAGAATAGCATCTCTCTGTGTTTTTACTTTTACAGACTAAAAAAACTGATAACTTCACTATGTAACTCTGGTGAAGCAACAAGTCCAGAATAACACTCTCAGGAACTGTGTAACTCTGCGTAACCTAATTTTAGTACCATAATAATCCTGTCATTTACTCACTTTCTCTTTTAGTAAATATTCTATATCATCTCTCTCAGCTTGTCCAGAAATGCATGTGTAAAGTGTGTACTTTAGATGTGGCTCACTATTGACTTGAATAAACCACGTCTGATTGAGTTCCAGCCTAAACTTCACCTGAACATGGAATTTACATGATAAATTAAAACTGGTAGTGTCTGATCAGGAAACCTATCATATCATATTATGATACAGAAGTTATGGTTACGTATTTTGCAATACCACAAGCATACTTTGCTTAATGCAACTTATAAATCCAATTTTAAAAAAGGTTTTTATCCAATCAGAACAGTGGGATCTAAGCACAGAGTACAACACTGCTTATTATCTAGTGGGCGGGGTTTAAACACCACACTAAATGAACCACTTCTGACACCAATCTTTACATCCACTACATCAAACTAATAAATAAAAATGAACAAAAGTCCATGTATAATATCTGTATTTCTTACACTCCTAATAAAAACCCTGACCTACAGAATCTTGCAGCACTCTTATTTATATAAATCATTATATAATTATTCTAAAAAGCCGTCATTGATTAATCTCAGACAGCAGGATCTCAGTGTGTGAGTGGATGTTGGTGATTGTGGGGTTTGGGAGATGATTAGAGACCTGCAGTGTTTTATCCTGCTGTATTATTCATTACTCACAGTCCTGCTGACTCCTCACTATCAGCAGCAGAGCAAAGGTTACTGTACTGTTCACCCAGCGCCGTGTATCACACACTGAAATAACACCTGAAAACTACACACAGTTCAGAAAAAAAATATATACTATATAATAAAAAATAAATAAAAAAAATGTCCATAAATTCCATAAAAGAACCACATTTCTCAAAATGATCTGTATTAAATGATCTAAGATATCTAAATTATCTCTATTAATGAACCAAAAATTGTTCTTTTATGGAATCACTTATTTTATTTTTTTTTATTAAAGTGTATGAATGACAAAGATAAATTTTCTCTTTTACAATAAAACAATTTTTTCTGATACTTTTAGTTAGGAATGCAGCAAATATTCAGCTAACTAAAATTATTCAGCCAAAAAAGTGTTCGGACAAATACTGTTTAGTTGTAAGTTTAAAGTAAGTCAGCACACACTGCTGACACAGATGTGAAAGTGCACACAAACACACACACACACTCTTGTTGCATTTTTGATGCAGTCAAATCCTCACAGCAATGTTTCTACTGCAGACTGTATTAGAAATTCTTCTCTGGAGAGTACAGAAGAGCTGGATAAACTCTTTTTTAAGAATTCCCTTGATTTCTTTGTGCTCTATTTTCAGTATATCAGTGATTTTATTAGTTTACATTAGCTTTTGTTTTAATTTACAGTGATACACTGGTTTATATCTGAGTGTAAATGACGGTAATAAAATTTTTATTGAACAGAAAAGTAAACACTAGTCTGGAAGCTGCAGAACCAGCAGCCGCCGGCTCCGGTCCAATCAGTGCGCCGGTGTGTTTACAGAGCCCGAGCAGCGTGACGTCTGTTATTAGTGCTGACTCACTGCATCACCGCTCACACCAGCGAGCATCAGCACCGCACATCTGGATCAGAACCGCATTAGAACTGAGAGATTTGTGGCGTTTTCACACCAGATCCAGATCAGGTGATGAGTTTGTTTATTTTGAGCTTCAGTTTCTCACCTCTGTTTGGTTTAGTTTTACAAATGCATAAACCTAAACACACCACAATGTGCACCAATAAACCACGCAAGCACATGGTCTCCTCTGATTGGTTAGAGCTGTCTGGTGCATAAATATTTAAAGAAAATATAGCAAAAAAAATCTGTGTTCCAGTGTGAATATTTGTCTGCAGAAAAAAGCTGCACTTTTAAACACAATGTTTTCAATGGGAGTCATATGAACGTCAGTGAATGCAGCACATACCACGTGTGTGAACAGCATGGAGCAGCGGAGACAGTTTATGTTCATAGCTGCAGTAATTAGCAAATTTTTTAAACTTTTTTACTAGCCCTTTTTAATAATGTTAATTAGGGCTGGGAAATATATCAAGTTTTATTAATAAAAAAATTATCTATAGATTTATCGATATATATTAGGAGATATAAGATAAGACAATATTGTATATATCGATTTGACTATGTTGCATTGTTGTTACCCATACAAACAAATATAAGCTGGAATAGAAGCTGAATATTAATAAACGTGCCTGTATAAAATCTGGAACATGTAGTTTTGTCCCAGAAATGTTTTTTTTTGTTATTACCTTATATGATGAAATAATATCAAGATTATATATTGTATATCGAGATATTCGTTTTGATCGTCCACTCAACTTTGTTGTTAATACAACTGAAAGCACCGTTTTAAAAGCATGCAACTTGTTCTATTCAACTGCATAACTCATAAACTGCATTCCACACACTGTGTGAGTTCTTTATTTTCTCAAACCCAGACACCAGCGTGGAGTTATTTGACCTTGCATGCGTCCAAAAACTCCAATCACTCAAACGGACCATTAGAGAGGTTAGCAGGAGGGTCATGCAACACAGTCAGAGCTGAAAACATCAGTCCCTTTTTTCTTTGTTAAATATGCCTAAAAAATGTGAAACGTCCATATTTAACTACTGAACCTTTCTACACTGCAACTTAGAATTTTCACCAGTTAAGTTAATCTGATTCTTGTGTTTACATGCAATTCAAGACCTACTTTGAGTTTGCTTATTTTAAGAAACTTTCCCAAGAAAAATTAGCTTCTCAAATTAGTTTTTGTAAATTGATGTTTTGCAGTGTAGAAAACTTACCAGACAGAATTTTCTCAAAACAAACATTTTCAACATTTAAAAAATGTTCTACTAACCAATAATTGTGAGCTGGGATTCACCTTTCACCTACAATAGGGAACTAAGTTCACTTTTTAAACCTATTCAAGGTACACAGGTGGGTCTACTCGGTATTCTATATCTACTGACCGTGTAGGTGTGTAGGTGTGTAGTTGGGGACTGGGTAACTATTTTAGGGTCAACACTTTTCTAAGGGACCCTAAAAAAAAACACCAATCAAACACTAAAACAGGGAGAAACACACTACATGCTAAACACACCGGATACTTGCCTGCAGTGCAGCTGCTTATTTGGGTGGTTTATGATCCTGTTGAGAACACCAGGTGTGGTTCTATTAGCTATAAAAGTGCTGCAATTTACTAAAGCATGTCTTTAAAAGTTCAAACACTGAAATAAACAACGTGAGCAGTCTGAGACAGTGTTCACTAGTCTTTGACCAAAGACACAAGACCAAAACTTTGAGTAGTTCCGTCAAAGTTAAGATCGAAAAACAAAACATTTTAAGTCCAAGTCAGGAAAGACACTTTTAGAAGTATTCAAGTCAAAACCAGGATAAAGAAAATCAAAACTTTGAGTAGTAATATCATGTCATGTAGGGTTCAAAACTTTTTTTCAGCCCGAGTCAAGACCATGTTGACTGCAAGTAAATTTTTCTAATAACTTAAAAAGTGCACAAGAAGCTTATTAAAAACCACTGTTTACATTCTATAACGCTAGCTTCAGCTCCGAGCGCCGCCATCACTGTACTGATAATGACATAGACACATATATACATAGACTCCACATAGCGTGCCTCCTGGTGCCAGCTGCTACGCTATGTGGAACTATATCTATATATGTCTGTCATTATCAGTACAGTGATGGCGGCGCTCAGAGCTGAAGCTGTGCACTTTTTAAGTTATTAATGCCTCGTTTTAAATGTCAAGGCTCAGTCTTTTAATGTCAATGTCAAGGGTGTTTGTTGGACAAACTGTTAAAATTTTTGGATCTCAGAACGCTGTAGGAGAAGGGAGGTGTACTATTCATCAAAGGTAAGAACTTTTTATCATGTTTTACTACAATAAAAGTCCATTTTACACAGGAGTTCTACTTCAACATAGTTTATTGGGGTTCAGTTACTGGTTTTCTCGTCTGCCCAACCCCTAAACCCATACATCACACAGTGCCTCTCTTTTTCCATTTTTTGTGCATTTTTCAAATGTGAGCTGAGAGTAGAGTTAGCCAAAATCAGAGGTTTGGTTACACTTTAATAGGTGTGTATTACTGCGAGGTATTTTGAGAGCACAGCAAATGAAAATTACACTGTTGCGCTGTAGCTGTACACTGACTGCTTTCAAGTCAAGTCAAGAGATAAGCTACAAACAACACTGTTACATTGTATCAAAGTGTCTTATCTTGTCTCAGTTCTGTCCCATAACAAAAAAAGGTATAAATAATGAAATATTTACTGTGTAACAAGTAAGTTATTTACAACACTAGTGTTGACTGTATAAGTTTAGTAAACTATAGTTATTAAATAGTTTTTTAGTTTACTGGGGTTCAGTAACTGGTTTCTCAGCTGCAGCTGCAGCAGCGGATCAGTCCGGACGACCTTAAGAAGATCAGAAAGCTGATAAATAAAAGAAGAAGCGGAGCAGGACTCAAACTCACCGGCTAGGATCGCTTTCCCGGGGTGGGTGAGCTTGGCCTTCCCCGCGGGAGCTGCAGCGGAGAGGCAGCGGGGTCTGGGGAAGGGGCTGACCCAGGCTGGGTTTGGAGACATGGTGGTGGAGGAGGTGGTAAAGCAGGTGTTGTTCAGATGTTTAGATGTTGGGGTTTGCAGGTTATATAGATCTATAAAGCTAAATCCTGTATAAACTGAAGCTCTGAGCTGTAAGTAAACTCTAATCTAACTGTGGGCTGGAGCTCCGGTCCGCCCAGTACCCTCCCCGCGGTTCTGACAGCGTCTCCGCCCGGTTCCTGCTCCCCGCGCGGGGCTGAACTCCACGCTGAGGGCGGGGCGCTCCGTCCCTCCGGCTCCACGTAGCGCCATGTTTCTCACAAACACAGCGATTTAAGGTGGACCGGTGGAGTTACAGCTTCAAAGGGGCAATACACCTTAACCCTTTCAGAACTGAATCATACAGCACTGGAAAAAAATAAGAGATCACTTAAAAATTATGAGTTTCTTTGATTTCCCCCAATTTTAAAACCTCTGATCACAAGCCATCAAACCAAGCTAACCTGCTTGAATTTTTGCACCAGGAGTAAAGCAGCATAAAGTTATCCAAAAGCAGTGTGTAAGACTGGTGGAGAACATGTCAAGATGCATGAAAACTAAAAATTATGTACTGAAAAATATTGATTTCTGAACTCCTAAAACTTTATGAATATGAACTTGTTTTCTTTGCATTATTTGAGGTCTGAAAGCTCTGCATATGTTTTGTTATTTCAGCCATTTCTCATTTTCTGCAAATAAATGCTTCAAATTACTATTTTTATATATATATGATAATTGTTGCTAGTGTATAACTTACTGTATACAGTCGTATGATCTCCCCCTAGTGGTTGATGAATTAATAATTATCTACACGTGTAAACATGTAATAGTAGAAAGCTGTTAATCCAACAATCCTTCAAAAACCCATTTCTATATGTTTCCTCAAGGTAACGAATTATTCCCTCAATTTAGAGTTGACAACTTATTTAAACTAAAGAAAAAATATTAAACTGATGAAACAATTTATTAAATTGAAGTAATGATTTATTAAACACGTGAACTGTGACGATAAGTAAATAGTATCTCTCTATATTTGATCCTTTATGGGTTTCGTATTTGTAACTTTGTGACTTTTAATTTGAAAAACTACGTGCAATGTGTTGAGCCAGAGCTGGTTTATGGCGAGACCGCCCAATCTGTAGCTTCGCCGATATTTCAGTAAAATACTGCTGACCGCTAGAGGGAGCCAGTGAGCGAGTACCATAAGAATAGAAGTGAATGGAGCTAAACGACTAAAATACAAATTAACAATAGTAAATATTTACTTCACCCAGATATCCTTTAATTGCAGAATGCAGAAAATATAATAAGGTTAAAAAGCAAAGATAATTTAACTGTATATTTCAGTTTTTTTTACAGTAAATGGGTTTGATTGGAGGGGTGACAAAATGCTTATAATTAGAGTTTTAAAGCTTTCAAATGATGTCTTCATGCTTGTTATGCTGTCGCGTAAAATTGTTCATGCAAAGAAATAGCTATTTTTACACCTTGAACATGCTCCACATGCTCTGAAGTTTTCCATTTTTGCATCTTGTCATAAAAAAAGCTGGTTGGATTATACCACTAAATTTGTGTTACAAGATATAAAAATCTGAAAATCCTAAAATAATTCTTAAAATTTTGTTTTAAGAAAGACTGAACTAAAAAAACTAGAAAAATGAAAAACTGAATAAAAAAAAAACAATTTCTACTTTACTATACTAAATAACTAAGTTTTACACCCAATTTTCTAATTCTTAATTTAGCTTGAAACGTTCAGGAAATAGAACTGTTAAATGTTACACTGTACTTTGCACTGAAATGTACTCATTAAACTCTTAAATTGATCATTCACACAAAAAATATGCCTGCTGTTTTTTTTTCAACATGTGAAATTGTACTGTGTTTAAAAATAGTATAGTAAATCAGTACATTTTACAGTAAACAAATAATCAAACATTTATCATTTTATGATTTTGCTCAATGGCTCATTTTGGACTCACTCCGGCGCGCCCTCTAGTGGTCAAACCAAACCACAACACATCGTGAAGTAGGTGCTCTCGCTGTTACAGGCTCTGTGGCTCAGTGCTGTGTTTGGGGTGTTGTGGTAGTGCGCATGCGCAGGTAGTGTTTGTCCTGCTGCGCTGCAGTAAATCAGAGATTTTCCCTCTGAAGAATAAATCAGCTTTAATTCAGTGTTTCTGTGCTGCACGGCTCCGGTACGCGCTTTATATTCATTATTAGTGGATTATTAGGAGTGTTGTGTTGAGCTGGAGTAATATTATTATTATTTATTTTTATTTTTATTATTATTTTTATTATTATTATGTTACAGTAGTTAGTACACTGTGAGCTGTTTATTCAGTATGTGAGCAGTATTTCTTATGATTATTATAACGCTGATTATTGTGTTTTATTTTAGGGTTCTATCAGTCAGAGATTGATCTGTATTAATTTGCCTGTTTATATCTGCAGTCATTAATTCTGTTAATCATAAATTAAAGGAGAAGTCCGGTGTAACATGGACTTGGGTTGTAGTGAAACATAATAAAAAGTACACATTTTAGTTGAATATCCCACCTCCTTTCACCCTCAGCATTACATAATACAGCGTATTTAACCGATGCTCCCAACAGGCTTACAGTGCTAGTGATAGGGGCATAGAGTTACCCATGCAAAAAAAAAAATGCTAATTTAACTTCATTAACATCATTAACAAGCTCAGAAAAGCTCCACACTTCATTAGTAGAATAAAGCTCTCAGTAACAGGATCTTAGAATTAATTCTACCAATGAAATGTGCAGCTACTTTGATCTCAGAACTATTAGAAATCAGTTGAATAATAAAACATACGTTTTATAATACTATTTTTAACAGACCTCCGTATTTGTTTTTAGGTACGATGGCAGTTCCACCAGTTTACTCCGACCTGGGAAAACCAGCGAAGGACATTTTCAGTAAAGGCTACGGTGAGTAAAACTGAAGAATCTCAGACCGTTTTCACACCTGCAGTTTGTTTCTCTGGTTTAAATCATTTAGCGAGTTCATTAACATGTTCGTTAACAAATACATTAACGAGTTAATTAACAAACTTTAGATGTAAAAACACTATAGATTTAATTATGTAACAGAACTTTTTTTTACTTGTTTTACTTTAATCTCAGTTCTGGTTCTTTATAAAAGAGCTTTTTTTAAGCACTGTTTCATATTTTGCTGGATTTTTCTGTAATTTTAGGTTTTGGAATTGTGAAGTTGGACCTGAAGACCAAATCTCAGAATGGAGTGGTGAGTTAATGACCTTTAATAAACTGATTCTGAACTGGATTTCCTCTTCCTACTAGTTTAATTTATTACTATATTTATGGTTTCTTATTTTTTTCCAGAGTTGTATTTGGTGATAATGGCATTATTCTGTTTGAGTCTGTTTTGAATTTGGTTTATTTTTTACTGTGAAGCTTTAAGAGTGTGTTGTTGTTTTATGTTACATAATTTATTTTGTTACATTATTATTATTTTATACATAAATCAGCCTCTTGATAAATGATAGAAATAATTTCCTTTTTTTGGGGTTTCTGCTGAATGTTTGAAAATGTTATATTTTATAACTGTTATAATAATAGAATCAGTCTTTTTCATCATCGCAGCAATAGCCTGAAATATTGTGATATTATTTTAGAGCTGTATCGCCCAGCCCTAAATGAGCCCTACTATACTCAGCCTTACTCTACTCTCATTCTTTGCTTTTCCATTAGACAAACCAGGTTCCTGTGTTTTCTCTGTGTTTTCTCTGTGTTTTCTCTGTTTTCTCTGTGTTTTCTCTGTGTTTTCTCTGTTTTCTCTGTGTTTAGAGTTTAATTCTGCTTGTGTTTTGTTTTCTGTAACTCTCTCTCGTCTTCGGCGTGTTTAGATGGTAAGGTCAGTCTAAGAGTCTCAGTGTGTAAAATCCACTGTGTTCATCCTGTTCATCAAACCTGCTCTCATATTGTGTTGTAGACCTGTCACAATAACTTCATAAAATACAATTTAATAACGATTTTATAAACCTCATTAGTGCTCGTCTATCCAGTCTAATCTAAAGTTGGGCCTTTTTGTTTTAACCAGTTCTTTTTTACTGTCTGCCAACAAAAACAACTAATAAATGTAAATATATTTGTTATATATCAGGGTGGAAATAGCTTAAATATAACATCTTATAATTCAAATGAGGATGAATATCGTTGGTGTAATCGGTGTATTTTCTGCCATTTCATCTTCCTAACATTTCTAACCTTTACTCTTTCTCCATTCACTTAATTTCTGTCCTAATTCAGTAATTTCCTCAGTAATTATTTCAGTTTGTTTTATTGTCTGCAGGAGTTTAACACCTCCGGCTCCACCAACACGGACACGGGGAAGGCCAGCGGGAGCCTGGAGACCAAGTATAAGATGAAGGATTTGGGTCTGAGCCTCAATCAGAAGTGGAACACAGACAATACCCTGACTACAGAAATCTCAGTGGAGGATCAGGTACAAAACCCTCAATAAATCACCCTAAATATCACTAATTATTTACTATTTGTATATTGATATATTAGCCAGATAATGCTAATTACCACAGCTGTAACCAAACGCTGTCTCTGCTGCTCCATGCTGTTTACACACTGAGTGCGGTATGTGCAGCGCTCACTGCTCACAGCCATGTGACTCTGTATTTAAAAGCGTAGCAGCAAAATTTCAGCGTTCTGTGTCAAATTCGCGCTATATTTTTATTTCTTGCTTCCGCGCCAGACAGCTCTGACCAATCAGAGGAGACTCTGATGTGCTCGCGTGGTTTATTGGTGCACATTTTGGTGAGTTTAGCTTTAAGTCTGTGTGAAATCAAACCAAACAGAGGGAGAAACTGAAGCTCCAAATAAATATATAAAACTCATCAACTGATGTGGACCATTAAAACATATTAATATATGAGCGATATGATAGGATATGTTTAGTAGTCATGATTATAATATTTAAAACCCTAAGCAGTTCTGTTTTTCTCTCTTTATCTAACAGCTGGCTCAAGGTTTGAAAGTATCTCTGGACACGTCCTTCGTACCGAACACAGGGTGAGCTGTTTCCGTTAATTTGTCCCCGAGGATGTGTCAGAAGGTTCTGGATGATTTATTTGGTGATTGGTCTGATCTGTTCTCCTCCGGCAGTAAGAAGAGTGGTAAACTGAAGAGCGGATATAAGCGGGATTATGTGAACGTGTCCTGTGATGTGGATTTGGAGGGTCCGGTGGTCCACTCCGCCGCGGTTCTGGGGTACGAGGGGTGGCTGGCGGGGTATCAGATGGCGTTCGACACGGCAAAAAACAAACTGATCCAGAACAACTTCGCTCTCGGATACAAAACCGGAGACTTCCAGCTGCACACCAACGTGTGAGTATTCATAAACCAGTCTGTCTGTCTATCTATCAGCTGTCTGTCTATGTAGCTGGCTGTTTGTATATCCTTCTATCTGTCTGTCTCTGTATTTATCTAGCTAGCTGTCTATCTATTTATTTCGCTGTCAGTCTGAGCTGTTTGTCTGTTCATGTAGCTGCTAGTTTGTACATCTATCCGTCTGTCTGTCCCTATATGCATCAAATAGGCTATCTATCTATCTATCTATCTCAGCTGTCTGTCTGGTTATGTAGCTGGCTAGTTTGTATATCCATCTGTATGTCTCTATGTCTATCTAATTGTCTGTCTCTCTGTCCGTCCATCTGTCTATCTATCTGGCTAGCTAGCTGTCTATCTATCTATCAATTTGTCTGTCTCTATTTACATCAATCTATATTTTGTGTATAGCATTATTCTAAAATACTAGTCTTATTTAAGTATATAATTATGAAATAACAAATAATCATATTTAATTCAGTTTAAGACATGTCCAGTGTGATTTATTTCAAATATAACAAAAATGCATAAAAAAGGTAATGAGTGTGTAATTAGTGGAAGCTAGGAAAGGCTGGTTATAATAATGAGCTCCTGTTAGCTGTGTGATCGGGGCTGATCTGATCTGATGTTATGTGATGTGATGTGTTTATGGTCAGTAATGACGGGACGGAGTTCGGGGGGTCGGTGTATCATAAGGTGAATGATCAGCTGGAGACGGCGGTGACTCTGGCCTGGACCGCCGGCAGCAACAACACTCGCTTCGGAGTCGCCGCCAAATACCAGCTGGACCCTGACGCCTCTCTGTCTGTGAGTTAAACCCTGCCTGCTGTGATCAGACAGTTTTACCTGCTTTTCATGTGTTAATAACATTTAATGATGGTTAGGAAAAAGCCAACATGTCACCATATGACACAATGGTCATACTTCTTAATCTTACAGTAATTACAGTGTTACCCTTGTGATAATAATGATAATAATAAGTTTTTCCCTCAAAAAGCACCATACTGTATATTCACAAATGTCTTATTTAATGCGAAAAAGCTAAATATTATAAACGAGAATATATTTAACCATTTCCTTCAGCACTAACCAGTAAACAGATTAAAGTAGTACAGTTTAGACTAAAAATACTTACTTAGGAATTCTTAATTTAATTTTTGATTTATCCTCAAGTCTGACCTTCTGTCTGCACTTTTTCTCTTCCAGGCCAAAGTGAACAACGCCAGTCTGATTGGAGTTGGTTATACTCAGAGTCTGCGACCAGGTAATACATTTTTTTTTGGTTCACTTTATTCGACACTTATGTACTCATTATCAAATTTCATTAACAACTCAAGTCCATTTCACACCAGTTTCTCCTTTAACTACACTGTTAAATGGAGTTTTTCTGTATCCAGGTTAAGAGTAATGATGGGTGAATGTTCTTGTTTTTTTGAGGTATTGTATGAAGTCTGTGCTTTTAAAGGGTCTCTCCCTCTTTCTCTCTCTCTCTCTCTCTTTCTTTCTCTCTCTCTCTCTTTCTTTCTCTCTCTCTCTCTGAGTTTAGTTCAGTTCAGTGGTGCTTTACTGAATGAATGTAGTTGTAATTATATACACTATTGAGAAAACACTACACTACAGATTAGAGAAAAAAATAGTAATATTCATTTAATTCTCTCTCTCTCTCTCTCTCTCTCTCTCTCTCTCTCTCTCTCTCTCTCTCTCTCTCTCTCTCTCTCTCTCTCTCTCTCTCTCTCTCTCTCTCTCTCTCTCTCTCTCTCTCTCTCTCTCTCTCTCTCTCTCTCTCTCTCTCTCTCTCTCTCTGTGTTTAGGAGTGAAGCTGACGCTCTCAGCGCTGGTTGATGGGAAGAACTTCAACACCGGAGGTCATAAAGTGGGACTGGGATTTGAACTGGAAGCCTAGTTTAGTTTAGTTTAGTTTACTAAAAGAACCCCGATCCCACCGGTACTCACCCTCCTCCTACACTGCCCCCTGTAGGCCAGCACTTCAGAGTCACATGGCATTATTAAAAAAAGAGGAACACAGAAAGGGATGATGATGATTGGTGGTTCATCACGTTACACTTCCTATACGAGTTCTTTACACGGTGATGTGATGATAAACAGTCCAGCAGGGGTGGGAACATGTTGAGGCTCAGGTTAGTCTGTAATAATGGCAATAATTATATAATGAATTAGTTTAGGGGGGAAAGTCTGTGATTTATTCTGTAATTAACATTGTGTAATTGTGATCTGATCTACGGCTAATGCTAATGCTGCTCCAGTCTCGGTGCTGAAGAAACTTCACTGAATCTCCTGTATAACTCTGTACTTCAGTGGAGTGTCTTTACTGCTCCTTAATACCTGACTGATAGAATTCATACATGAGGAGCACCGGATTATAAGCAGCTCTGATGATTTGGGGGAAAATTAAAAGATTTTAAGTGCGACTTACAGTGCGAAAAATACGTAATTGGTTAATTGGCCTTCCAAGTTTGATCGAAAAAAGGAAAATGACAAATAAATGACTTTTTAAGAAGGTAATTTACTTAAAAAAAAAAAGTTTTGATCAGTAGTGCTTTCATAGTTTTATTTTATGACCTAAAATCACACTCGGTTACTCTGTTTTTAATATAATATATATATATTATACATGCTTTAATTATCTGAAATTGGACTTTTTCCCCTCAGTAATGTGTAACACCATATTCATTCTAATAATTGTGATAATGATCAGATCATATTTTCGGAAGCGATCACAGGCCTTTCCCCCACAGCTATAAACACCTCAGCCCTGCCCACGTTCTGTCTGATCACTGAAGATCTCACTGCAGAACGCAGGGTAACGCCTGTCTATCTGTCTATCTGTCTGTCTCTCTGCGGGTCTGCGGTCTCACTGTGGGTATGTGCACATCATCACTGTACTGCAGGGGGATTTCAGCATGAGCAGCTCCTAAAGTCACATAGAACCAGAACTTAAAATATGCATCTTTAGATCTGATTATAATAAACACACTAGAGTAGCAGAATAAATTCCTGCAATAAACTCAGTGCTGTTATTTAGATCAGCTGATGTCCAAAACTACAACACTGTTCTGGGTTACTTTGTGTTAAATATATATTATTAAACATTATTGTGTTTAATAACCATTATTTAACTTCTTCTTCATATTATTATTATTATAATAAGTCATCATATTGTTATTGTTTGATTATTTATTCATTATTTATTAGTTATTATTATATTAGTTATATATTAGTTATTATACTATGCAGTAGAGAGGCTTGATTGTTGTGTTTAGACAGAACCTCATTTTTCCACCTGCAGTTAATAAAGAAATTCTAATAAAGAATTTATAAAAGATAAAATGTGATGATTTTTCTTTTTTTTACCTGTTTACTGTTTATTATTAATATTCAGCCCCCCAGTGTTTAATAAGCACAAATACTGGAGTAATTAAGTAATTAATAATTCATCATCAGTTTAAACAACATTAATTATTAATTATTGGATAACAAATATCTACAACATAAAACAGATTTAAGAGGAAAACGGCATTAAAACACACAAAATCAGTCAGTACAGGGCTTCACCTACAGGACAACATCCACAGGACACTCGCTACAGGGTGCTGCCCACAGGACGACATCCACAGGATGCTACCCACAAGACACTGCCCACAAGACGATATCCACAGGACATTTCCTACAGGACGACATCTACAGGACACTCCCCACAGGAAGCCACCCACTGGACACTGCCCACAGGACGAAATCCACAAGATGCTACACACAGGACAGCGTCCACAGGATGCCACCCACAGTACAAAATACATTGGACTACATCCACAGGACGCCGCCTACACTCTGTATTTATAGAACTACAAAGTGTCCTATATGATTAGTGGACCTAAAAAAGGTTAATAGGTGTAGAGACAGGGAGGTGGTCATAATGTTATGCTTGATCAGTGTATACTTAAAAAAGTTCTTATTGTATTTTTTGTGTGTGAACAGGAAGTTTCTGCTGTTTGCACCGTCATGTGACCCAGGTTCTCACCACCTGTAATATACTCTGGTTAGTTATGCAACTCCATTCAAACAAAAACTCTATAAATCAAAGTAAACACAAGGGGTCATAACACTGAGTTTATATCATATTAAATATAACATTACATTAAGAGTAGAAAAAAATGAAATATTAGTTTTACAAAAGAGGAAATGATGAAATGTCAAAACATTCAAGGTCAATTTTATGTTTTTTTTTTGAGCTGCAAGAATATTAAAGCACAGGTCCGTCTCCATCAGCGTCTCATCTTCTCGCCATCGTTAATCAGGACGGATCCGAATTTCTCAGTCTGTTTCTCAAGTAATTCATAACCAACTGCAGCCAGTGGCGTTTTTTACACATCAAAGTCCAGATCACAACCATGTTACAATGTGTCTTACACTGTATTCTGTTCTGTATTTAGTCCAGTTAGTTTTGTTTTCACACTGCAGTTTAGTGACTGATCACACTTAGGAAATGTTGTCATCACCTGTGTGGGCGGAGTCTCCCTATACTTCACGCTGATTGGTTTGTAGAATGTTTTAAACCAAATTCACCAGATTCCCTTCAAATGCAGGTTTCTGTTGTTCCCGTACTGCTGCGTAACGCACTTGACAACCAAGGGGAGTCAGATTTCAGCACAAGACCTCTTCTTTTTCTTCTTCTGTTCTGTTTAATTTGTGACGATAACCGGACCATGGTTCAGTAGATCCGAGTCCTTTGGTCTGGTTCATGCGTCACACCTCCTCTATTGGTTCGGAGATCTTTTTGACCAAACTAAGCATCACAGGAGGTTGACCTTCGCCACCACCTGCTTACATCCAGTACGTGAAAATTCTCTCTCGCCCACGGAATAATACGGTAATTCGTCGGCGAGTCGCTCTACGTGCGAGCGGTCCGGGTAGAACCCTTCCCTCGACATCTCGTCCATAAAACATTCCATCACGTGACTTTTCTCCAATAGCGTGAGCGGCATTAGCTCCGCCTCCCGCCACAGCGAGTGGTGCTTCTTGAGGCCGCTGTGCAGCAGGGGATTCAGCTCCTTGCTCAGGCGCGGCCGTCCTGAAACCGCGAGGCTGGAGGAGTTCTGCAGGACGAACTTGGTGATTTCCTCCTGCTCCAGGTTGCTGATGAGGACGTAGATGGCGTTCAGGTACTCATTGCTGTCTCGCGTGAGGATGAGCGTGAGAACTGTGTCCAGAAGTTCGGTGGGCATGTGCTCCATTTCGTCGAAGATGAAGATAGGGATCTTTTCTTCTTCCTCGGCCTGAGTGACCATCTCGGAAACGTGGGACATCAAGTTCTGGGTGCAGATCGGGAGGTCCTCTTCTGAGGGACAGTGGTGCAGGACGAAATACTGCATGACCAACTGCTCGCCAACTACGGAGCGAAAGTGCTGAGCCAGCATCCTGCCCACGTGACTCTTCCCGACTCCGGTGGGCCCGAGGAGGGAGACCACCAGAGGTTTACTGTGGACGTAGGTGGACAAATATTCCTTAAAATGTGCCAAAAGTCCCTCGACCGCCTCCTGCTGTCCGAATACCTCCCGTTTAAGAGTTTTTTCAAGTCCTTCCAGGTCGTATTTGAGCACGTGGTCGTCCAGGTTCTCGATGGCGTTGTAAACCTGCAGGAAGACGATGACGCACAGCAGGACCAGACAGTTCTTGGCCCGACTGCGCTCCACGGTGGGTGGAACCCGGCGGCTGTTATTGGGAAACAGGATACGGCCCTTCTTCTTCTTTTTCGGCTTCGTTCGGTTTCTTTCCTCCCTGATGTTGTCAGCCACGATCCCGTCAAACGTGAAGATCTTGGGGCTGGTGGAACGAGATGAAGAGAAGAACGGCGTTCCTGCCGCTGCCATCTCCATGCGTCGCTTCTTCATCGCTTGGTACTTCTGCCGAATCCGCACCACCGCTCGCACGGTCGAGGAGAACTGGGATAACGTTAGCGTCCCGTTTTCATTCCTCTTCTCCATTTCGCCCTCTGATTGCGTCTCAGACTGCGTCTCTGATTGGTCTTCCATCTGCAAGAAGAAGAAGAAGATGATTTATAGTTTTAGTTTAGTTCTATCAGTATTCAATTACTCAACTACACACCCAAAACTTAAGACTTATATACACATGACTTATCACGGTAGACTGCATGCGGCTACAGTTATAACACAACCTACTTTACCTTGCTGCTGTATCTCTCAGCTTGTCCAGAAATGCATGTGTGAAGTGAAATGTGTATCCCAATACTGAATAAATACTGAATCCCAAAGAGTGTTTAGGAACACCAAGAAAAGGATGATATTTATGATAACTATATAAAGCTAAATCCTTTTCTTTAATTGTTTATTTATAATCAATTCTTTGTGGTAATGGTTAGTTATACAAATGTATGCTTTCTACATTTACTTTACCTTGGAGAAGTAAGTATTTGTACTTTTTTACTCAACACCTCTATAGTATAATAACTACAGTAGGACTCGAGATTTCTGATGGTTTGTTTGAAGTGTTGCAGAAAGTTGTTGGTTCAGAGGAAGCAGCGTAAGGATCTTTCTGTGGTTTAGTGTTTGTGAAGTGGTTCTGTGGTGCTGATTAACCCTGAGTTCTGAAAATTCATTCAGACTTTCTCAGGGTAAGATCAGCCTCTGCACTTTAACACTGTTCAACCAGTAAAAACTGAAGAGTTCAGGAGTTTGGGGTTTTAAAGAATTAATTTTTCACACTTCTTTTCTGACACCGGCTCCGCCCACAGTGTGGTATTTGCATTTCTCATGTCTGCTGCTAGTAAGTGTTGCCCCGGGCGAGGTGACGGTATCTGATGGGGTGGGGGGTGAATGGTGTGTATGTGGGGGGTTTAAAGCTGTGAACAGTCTATACAAGAACCAGTTAGATAACTAAATGTAAAACCAAAAAATTATTTCTCAAAAGAATCCTTTTTATTCCGTTGGTTAAATTCAGTAAAATAAAAGGTTTATACATGTTAAATTAGTTTCTAAAATTATACTGAGGTGTGTACTCTCTCTGTAAGTTATAAATGTGTATATCGGCATCGTATATACAGCTCTGGAAAAAAAAAAATAAGAGAGCACTTAAAATGTATGAGTTTTTTTATTTTTACCAAATTAAAAACCTCTGGAATATAATCAAGAGGAAGATGGATGATCACAAACCATCAAACCACCAAACTGAACTGCTTGAATTTCTGCACCAGGAGTAAAGCAGCATAAAGTTATCCAAAAGCAGTGTGTAAGACTGGTGGAGGAGAACATGATGCCAAGATGCATGAAAAAAAACTGTGATTAAAAACCAGGATTATTCCACCAAATATTGATTATTTCTGAACTCTTAAAACTTTATGAATATGATGTGGATCAGCACAAGGCTGCGTCTGTGAGCTGGTGTATCAGAACCGAGCGCTGTGATGCTACTCGGCAATGCTAAAGCATCAACAGCAGTTCAAAAAGAGACGGAATTTGACACATTTATCGCAGGAGGCGTGCGCTGGTCTTCATCCTCCTGGTGTTGGAGCACCACTAGTGATAGGGGGAGTCCTAATGAGTGGGTTGGGTAATTGGGATAAAAATCAGAAAGAAATGTTTCCAATGACTCCAAACTCTAGTACACAACCTTCTCCAGACAGTACAGACAGTTACTCCAACAAAAGCAGGATAAACTCTTTTTTAATACCCCTGAATGAGTGGGTGTCCCAATACTTTTGTCCCAGTCTTCTGTACAATAGTGCAGTCAGGCCGGTGCAGGCAGGATGTAGATGGACTCTTTGTGTGTGAATGCAAATAATATTCATTTGAAAAGCTATCAGCTCTAACAAAGAGCTCACACAGATCCATATCACCTTCCAGACCAGGCCGGTTCCGCCGGTTCACCACCCAGTGAATACAGGGCATCTGCTCATCTCCTCAATATCAAAATACAAACAAAGAAAATAACTTCTCAGAGCCTCTGGAGACACTTTTCACCTTAAACCTTGCAGATACCAGCCCAGACTGTAGCCGTGTAGCATTACCTGTGAGACCAGCATGCACTGCATTAGGTGTTAGGCTGAGCTAATGCTAATGCTAACCTACAATAAAGTGGAATGTTAATTTACTGACCTCTGTAATGCACTTTATACTAGTAGAGACTAATATAAGTGAAATGCATTTATAATACATTTGGAAATTATTCAAATGGTCAAATATTGGCAGGTATGTTCCTTCAACTTACTGCAGTTGTTTATAATACATTTAAAAAAAAAATACATTTAAACTACATTAAATGCATTTCACACTTAGTAATAATATATTCAGATCTATAGGTCTATAAATCCATTCAGTCTAGTTACTATGTCATTGTGAAAAGGAAGTATACTTAAGAGCATTAAAAGTATGTTTAATTAGGTAAAGAATACTAAAAGTGCATTTTCTATTTAATATACTCAATGAAAATACACAATAAATCCTGATTATAGTGCACTTTAGTGTAGTTTTTTTTCCCCAGTAGCATTAAGGTGTACATTTAAAGCATTGCTTAAAAATACATTTTATGGAAATACAGAGAAAGCTTGTTTAATGTGTATTTTTATAAAGTATATTAAATTGAAAATGCACTTTTTTCGTATTCTTTACTTCTAGTATTCTGGAACTTACTTTTAATGCTCTTCAGTACACTTCCTTTTCACAAGGGTAGTAAATATTTCAGAGCTGATATCTAAAATGAGAGTCTCTGCTAGTGTAAACTGCAGTATAGAGATCAGAAATTTGAGTTATGCTGGTAAAAACTGGTAAAAATTGAGTTAGGATTGGTATTTTTGGGGTGTTTTTAGGCTAAAGCGGCTCGGTCATAAAAGTGTAGGCTGTTCGGACTCCAGCTTTGCCTCCATAAGCCCCGTCAGGAATTCCACGCATTCTACCTCTTTCTCTCTCTCTCTCTCTCTCTCTCTCTCTCTCTCTCTCTCTTTTTCTTCCCTCCCTCAAAAAAAGCCTTTTGCCCAAGCGAGCTAGATACACTTCCTTCCTGAACCTGCAGAGCTGTGGCTACAATAACCCAGATCTCTTCACTTTTTACACGAAAGCTGATCATAAACGCCTGCAGAACTCAAAAACAAACCTCATCTAAACTCAACTGAACCTGAACTGAGTTTGCATTAAGTGTTAATTATAAAACCTTCCACAACTCAAGCTGAGCTGCAGCAACTTTTCAAATTAAACCAAAAATAAAAACTTACAGAACTTAAAAAAACTTCTTAACAGCCGATTGCAACTCAACTGGGTCTCCTAACTCCAAACTATAAACACTCTAACCCAAGCTGATCTGTAGCAACAACAACAATACAATACACAACAATAAAATCCTGCATAACTCAAACAA
Source organism: Astyanax mexicanus (assembly GCF_023375975.1). NCBI lineage: Eukaryota > Metazoa > Chordata > Actinopteri > Characiformes > Acestrorhamphidae > Astyanax > Astyanax mexicanus. The sequence continues at coordinate 834,594 of NC_064427.1, forward strand.
CAGCCCACCTGAACTCAAAAAGACCTCGAAAGAGTTTGCATGCATGTCTGACTATTACAATGAAGAAGCTTCTTCCTAAACAGCAGCTAAGCCAATAATAAAACTCTGCATAACTCAAAAGCAAAGCTTAAAAAAGCTATAAGTAGGCTATAACAACACTTATTATAACACAACTAATTAAACTCAACTGGATCTGGACTGAGTTTGCATGAATTCCTACCTACCCCCTGAAGCTAAGCTGTAGCAACAACAAGCAACACAATTTCTCTTCACTTTTCATATTAAGTCAAATATAAAAACATGCATAACTCAAAACAGCCTATTGCAACGCAACTGGACCTGATTTAGCATATATTCCTAAAATTATAGTTTTAAATGAAGCACCAACATCCTGAACAGAAACTAACTGTAGCAACAAGCCCTGTCTGATCACGTTTCATGCAAAACCATTAATCCTATCTTATGAACAGAAGCTGAACAACGTTAACTTTTCATGTCAAGACAGTCAAAAAGAACAGCAAACTCAAATATAAAAATAAAAATAAACCTAACTCAACTGGGGCTGAACTAAGTTGAATTTTCAAGAGTTTTAAACAAAAAACATACCTCTAACCCAAGCTGACATGTCTGTTTTCTTATTAAGCCAAAATATAAACCTACAGAACTCAAACAACTGTCTATTGCAACTCAACTGGATCTGAACTGAGTAATAAATTAGAAACCTACCTCCTAAAAAGAAGTGGATATATATCAAAAAGCCCAGTCTATCCTTTTTTAACCTCTAGCAAAAAAACAAAACTCACAAAACTCAAACACAAAAAAATCCAATCTTAACTCAACTAGATCTGAACCAAGTTTGTTTAAAGAATGTTCTTCTTGAATAGAAGCTAAGCTGAAAGAACAACATGCCCAGTCTGTTCACTTTTCATATTAAACCAAAAGTAAAAACATACAGAACTCAAAAAACAACTAAATCTCAACTCAATTGGACCTGGATTGAGTTTGAATGAATTTCTACAGTTTTAAATGAAAGTCCTACCCTCTGACGAGAATATGAGCTGAAGCACCAACTCAACAAATGTTTACATTTCTTTCACTGTTCACTGTTCACTTTCTCAAGACAATCATAAACTATAAAAAGCAGCAGAACTCAAAATAAACCCAACTCAGCAGCAACTCAACTGGAGCTGAACTGACTTTAGTTGAAGAACCAACCTCTCCAACAGAAGGCGAATCCTGTCTGTTCACTTTTCATATTAACCCAAAAGTAAAAACCTACAGAACTCAAAATAAACCTGGACCTCAACTCAACTCAGCTGGACCTGAACTGAGTTTGCTTGAAGAACCTACATCCTCAACAAAATGTGAAAATGTCCTGTCGTTTCACTTTTTCTATTAAGCTAAACATAAAAACTTACAGACCTCAAAGACCAGCCAAAACTCAACTCAACTCAACTGGACCTGAAATGAGTTTGCTTGAAGAACCTACCTCTCTCCAAAAGAAGGTTAGCTCTGACTGTTCACGTTTCATATTAAGCCAAAAGTAAAAACCTACAGAACTTTAAAACAAAAACAGCCAAATCTCAACTCAACTGGACCTGATTGAGTTTGCATGAATTCCAGAACATGAGAGTGAAGCTGGTACCTCCAGGCCGGGCTGATCTGAGCTGGGTTTCGAGCTCCTGCTGTGACCCATGGTTGCTCTCTGAAGCTCTGAGCAGTCTGATAAAGCCCATGAGAAAGGGGAAGTTGAGTTACAGACAGAGGGAGATGTAGAGGAGATTGTGGCCGAGGCTGCCTGATGTGGGAAGTCAGTAGTTTCAGAAGTGTTTCAGAGGAGATGCAGCAGAGAGCAGAGATCACTCACCCTGGCCTGCAGAGATCTGCTGCTGCTGCTGCTGCTGCTGTTAGAGCTGGAATTCCTCAGTCTGGACCATCGTGGAGAGAAGAAGACAGAGCAGGAGGTGGACCTTCTTTTTCAGAACCTCTGAGCTCCTCCTACTACCAGCTCATCTCTCCCACCCAGCTGCAAGATCTGTCAACCAGGGACCTCCCTCTTCCTTTCTGCAACTGTGGAGAGGCAGCCAATCAGAGGTGGAAGCTCCAGATCCAGGAAGTGAAGATCCAGCCTAGGATTTTGTTCCAGCTGCAAACAATGACTGCAAAAAAAAAAAAAAAAAAAAAAAAAAAAACGAAGCATAAGAATGCAGATACTTCTTTAATGTGTTACATATTTGTTACATTACTTATTTCCTTTTAAATGTATCTTATATCAATCACCCTTTATTTAACCCTTTTAGAACCTGCATCCATTACAATGGGCATTATGTATATATTTTCTTGTTGGTTTGTTGCATATACAACTATTTGAGAGCTAGACCATGAATTAGCCAATGAACAAGCTTATAAAACAATGAAACAGTAACTTGGCCACGCCCACTGCAAAACACTGGAAAAACACTGGAAAATCAGCAAAGTAGCAGCTAATTGTTTTTTACAAGTTTAATTAATGTGATTTAGAACAATGTTTAATGTTTCTAATGTTTTTTTACTGTTTAGGGATGGGTTATAAAATAAAAAGGTTAATATGAAATATAGTATGTTACACCCATTGGATTTATTTGCTATTTAGACTTTATAATAGAATTTTAAAGTCTTCTGTTATGAGCATTGCAGACAAAAAAAAACAGCATTCTTACTTACAATTTTTTAAAACAATATTTTGCATTAACACGCACAGTCTGTACAAAGTTTCTTGCAGTTTTATTTCAGTAATTCTGATGTTATATCAGAATAAAATGAAAAACATTTTGTGTAGTTAGATGTGCTGATAGTATTAGTACTCGTTCTCGGTCAGTTGTCACATCACATTTACAGTATTGCCTGGACCAAATCCAAACAATAGGTTTGGGAAATACTTGTAATTTTTAATAATGTTCTTAAGTTACGAAGTTTATAGTCTTAAGAACGTTTTGGGAAAAGCACCCCTGGAGCCTAGTAGCTTTGGTTGGTCATTTGGTTTGGTAATTCGATAGAAATGGAAATGGTTTGGAAATAAAATACATGAACTGCTGTTTTACTGTTGACTCCAGGGATTCTTTACTGAGCAGACTCTGGTTGCAAATTTGACAACATGACCACAGCATCCAAGTTGTTTAACAGTCACTGGCTAACTGTAGAGCCATCCAAGCTGTTGGAACAAAATCCTGGGGTGGATTTGTAATATCTGGACCTGGATTTCTTCATGCCACATTTATATCTCACTATACTCACTCTGCATGCAGTAGGCAGAGTATATACAGTACTGTATCATTACTACAGATCTCAGCACTTTGATGCTTCTTAATGATCTCAATCTTCTGAAATGTTCATACTTTAAATCCTTACTTTTCAAAACAAACAAAGATCAAACAAAGAGTTATTATTACACACATTCCCTCACTTCCACTAATCACCCATCAGATCAAACCCATCCTCAGACCAGCAGGAACATGTTCATGTCTGCAGGGTTATTATATAAGCGCTGGATGGTTTTGGGAGTTTTTGAGAGTGTGAAACAGCCAGACTCTGCTGAGACACAGATCAGGGTGGAGCTCAGACTGGAGGTTTAGAGTTTCAGGAAAAGTCTACAGTAAAAAGTTTGCTGTTACGCTGAACATGCAAATCAAAGGCCCTGACCGTAAAAAGGGGTCAGTTTTTCCCCTGAGGTCCGTTTACTCTGCTGGGTTAGCTTTAGCATGTTAAAAATTAATATAGTTTATACATTAGTATTCTTTATGAGAATTTAAGCTTTTAAGAGTTTGAATATATTTTGTGTGTTTTGTAACTGGGACTTTTATGTCCCGATGATATAACAGGGGATGTCGGGGTCTTATACGTGCTGCAAAATCTCCTTATAGCATCAGTATGACTTGGAAACACCTTTTTAGTGAACAAAAAAAATAAATAATACAAAACACAAACACACCAAAAAAAAAAACACAATTCTGAAAATGGAGCTGTACAAAACTGCATGCACCACTTTTCCAGAGTACAACATGATTACATCATCAAGACAAAAACAAAAAAGACGAGATTACGTTGTGCTTATAGATACATGTAAATATGTATGTTTTATTGAATCATGTAAAAAGGTGACATAATGTAAAACAAATACTTATGTGTGGCCACAACTTATTGAAGCATGGGAAGGAAGGAGATCCTAATGCATGGCCAAAACTTACAAAAGTGTGGGAACGAGATCCTAATGCATGGCCACAACTTATTATAACTTATTATAACTTAATTAAGATAAAAAAAAGTCCTGGCCATATAAGTTGTCCCCAACGAGATCCTAATGCCTGGTCACAACTTATTAATTTAACTAACTAAGTCGTGGCAACGCATTAAGGTCTCGTTCTCACGCTTTAATAAGTTTTAATTTAATAAATTTAAATTAAATAAAAAAATACATTACGTCATACTACTTCATTCCAGATGAAAAAAAAAACTTTTATTTTGAAGGAAGCAGCGCCCCGGAAATCACTCCTGATAGCTAACGTTAAATCTACTTAGCTAAGCGTCATATGAGCTGTCCCGCTTTATTTATTAAAATATGAACCGAATTAAAGAGAAATAAACCGGATTAAGTAGGTGTTTAGTATCTGAAGGCGGTGTTTTGTTGGCGGAAGTGAATCAGCAGCGGTTTCTGCAGTGAGGCGATGTTTAATACTGCAGGCTAAAGGCTAAATGCTAAAGCTGGAGCTGCTGTTTGTTTTGGTTGTGTTTTTCTGTTCGTGCTGCAGAAAATCCGCAGATTATTGAAGATTTCACAGGTTTAGAGCTGCAGGAATAAAGTGTAGAGCAGGTTTATCTCTGTAACTCAGGAGTTTCAGTGTAACTGAGGGAGAATCTGAGCTGAGCTTCACTTTAAACACATGAGTCTCTCACTGGTGGTGATCCGCCTGGAGCTCGCAGACCAGTCTCTCCTCCCGCAGGGCTTCCAGTACTGCGCCGGTAAGAGGGGCTTAATCTGGGTTTCAAGGGTTAAATCAGGGTTTAATCTGAGTCTATATTGTTAAATCTGGGTGTAAACTGAGTCTAAAGGCTTAAATCTGGGTTTAATCTGAGTTTAATGGGTTAAATCTGAGTTCAACCCGAGTATTTGTAATTAGTTTAATCTGAGTTTAATAGCGTTAATCTAAATTTAAAGGGTCTAAAGTGTAAAATCTACTTTTAATCCGAGTTTAAAGGGTTTAGTCTGGGTTAATCTTAGTTTAAAGGGTTAAATCTGGGTTTAATCTGAGCTTTTAATGGGTAAAATCTAAATCTAAATGGTTAAATCTATGTTTAATCGGAGTTTAAAGGTTTGATCTGGGTTTAAAGGAATACATCTGAGTTTAATGGGTTTAATCTGTGTTAAATGGGTTTAATCTTAGTATATTGGGGTTAAATCTGAGTTGAATGGGTTTAATCTGTGTTTTTTTTATTTTCTGCAGTCACTGCACACTCACAGTTCAGCATATGTGAACAACAAACATACAAATAAACACAATAGACCAATATCACCTATATCACTGTCACATATTACTGAAGTCCCTTTATCGTGCAATAAGTCGATAATGTAATTATGGTGACAGGCCTAACTGTCAGTTTGAGTTTCTGAGTGTTTGAGACTCTAAAATTATAAAATAAATATTTAATTTGTCTCCATGTGGTTTATTTATTAGATATTTATTTTATTTTATTATTTATTTATTCATTTATTTGTTTGTTTGTAATGAAGTTATTACAGATTCAGAGCATCCTATAAAGCTAGGCCACAGTTAGAGACAGGAAGTGTCTCCAGGCCTCTTGTTGTGCTGCTGGTGATGGTGATGCTGATGGTGATGGTGATGCTGATGGTGATGGTAATCTGATGATCTGCTGTGTGTGTTCTGGTGTATGAGGAGCTGGTGATCAGTTGATGATGGTGAACTGCTGATGATAGTGATAGTGATGGTGATGATGATCTGATGATCTGCTGTGTGTCTGGTTGTAGATGAGGAGATGTCGGAGGAGGAGATGAGAGAGAAAGCCCTGGGCTCGGCCCGGGTGGCCCTCGGGGGAAAGACGGAACTGGAGAAAGCTGCCGTCCTCCATCAGCACATCGGGAGCAGGGCCATGTCGGACATGGTGATCGAGACCTTATCACCCAGCACAGGTTAGAGCTGATCCTCCTCTGCTCAGACAATCTGGACCAATGAGTGTTTTTACATCCACTTAAAAATCATTATCAGATCGTTATCTGATATCTGTACTGTTTACTGGAGTATTCTCAGATTTCTCAGTTTGCGTATGCGTGAAGTACAGGTGTGGCTAATCATGTCGTACTTTTGGTGGTAGATTTTTGTTGTTGCACTGCTTTGTTTTTGTTTTTTTAATTTAAACAAAATTAAGGTAAGTTACTAGTTTAATTATTGGCCACTGTTTATCATTTTTATTATATAACTGCATTCTTGCACTTTCTGTATGTCTGACATCAGTCATATTCTTAATGTGCACAACAACTGGTGTGTATGTCTGTCTGTCTGTCTGTCTTAAAATAGACTAAATTTAATATATTCATTTTGCTTCTTCAAAATGTATGAAACTGTTTATGTTTATACTAAATAAAATATTTTTTTTATTTTGTTGCAGTAGTATGTTCTTAAAATTAATAAAAAAAAAAATGTTTAGTCATATGGCCATGAACATTATTATCGCAAAGATACCCTGAGATATTGTGATATTATATTAGGGTCGTATCGCCCACCTGTAGCGTGAAAACAGACCGTCAGAAGTATCCGCTGGCCTGTGTTGCGCTTGGTGATGTAAGGCTTTGAAATACTAAATACCACTAAGATTGTCCCTGAACTTCATCCTGTGTAGAAGCTGCAGAAGAGAAGGAGGCGGATCAGTGCGTGGAGGACGGCGGGAGCAGTAGCGGTGGGAAGGATCAGACTGACGGATCTGCGGCGCCGGACTCGCCCTCCAAACAGCTCCCAGATCAGATCTCCTTCTACAGCGGGAACCCATCTGTAGAGATCGTCCACGGCATCATGCATCTCTACAAAACCAAGTGAGAACTTCAGATTACACACCACCACCTTCAGCTCAGCACCAGCTCTGATTTATACCAGTATCTAATATTTAATTAGCTTTAAAATAAAGTCAAATTACATTAAAGCGACTTACAATAGTGATGTGATTGTGTTGAATAGTGATGAAATGATGCGATTATCTAAAAGTAGATGCGTCAAAAACGTCCAAAAACATTGTAAGTCAAAAGGTTTTAATTCCAAATTATTTTGGAGAATTTCTACTATTGCTGAAGATCTAAATAGACCAATAGAGTGATCGACTGATAGATGTATAGAAACACAGATAGATAGATAGATAGATAGATAGATAGATAGATAGAGATTGATTGATATACTGATAGATACATACATTGTTAGATAAATAGATGGACAGACAGAGATAGAGAGACAAAGAGACAGACAGGTAGATACTTGGATGGATGGATGGATGGATGGATGGATAGACAGACAGATGGATAGGCAGACAGATGGACACAGAGGAATACAAATGGATTGATATACTGATAGATAGATAGATAGATACATACATACATAGATGGATAGATAGGTGGATGAATAGGTAGACAGACAGATAGATGGATAGACAATTGGATGGGTAGATGGGTAAGTGGATCTCTGGATGGGTAGATAGATAAATAGATGGATGGATAGACAGGTGGACTAATGGATAGAGGGTAGATAGATAGATGAGTAGCTAGATAGATAGATGGATGGGTAGGTGGATTGGTAGCTGGATAAGTAGATAGATAGATGAATGAACAGGTGGACAGATGGATAGAGTGGTAGATGGATAGGTGGATGGGCCGATGGTTAATATATGGACAAATGGACAGACAGATAGATAGATAGATGGATAGATAGGTGGGTGTATGTGTAGTCCATGTTCTAATTCCCTAAATATAAATAAGAGTATAGTTTGTATAGGATTCTCTCAGATCCTCTGCTGTTCTCCAGGTGAATCTCAGTGCTGGAGTTCAGGTGCAGTAATAACAGTGATTATGTGTAATAGATGTAAACACAGAGCTTAGTTTCTCATTCTTTCTAAATATAGCTGGTGAACAGTGCAGTGTAAAGGTGACTCAGGTGTAAAGGTGTGCTGTTGGTGCTGAATGTGTTTACTGTGGGTGTGGCCGGCAGTAAGATGACGTCTCTGACGGAGGACGTGCGGCGCAGCGCCATGCTGTGCGTGCTCACCGTGCCCACCACCATGACCAGCCATGACCTCATGAAGTTCGTGGCTCCTTTCAACGACGTCATGGAGCACATGAAGATAATCCGGGACTCCACGCCCAACCAGTACATGGTGCTGATCAAGTTCAGCACACAGGTGAGTTCCACTGTCAGAGCTAATAAAAACACGCTCGGACGTCAGAGGAACTTCCCCTCCTACTCTACTGGTTATGAATACAGAATTGCTGAATGCTGCCGGTGTTAAATTACACTGTAATTCTGTTCCACGCACACAATAACAGAACTTACAGCAGTAATAAACAATTTTATATGCTTTAGTTATGTATAAACTGTAATAATAAACATAGATACATTTAATGCTTAATAATGTTTTTATTATGTAATAAATAGTTTTTAAAAGTATAATGATTTATAAGGATTATCTAGTGTTAATTAATAAATAGTTAATTAAAGAACCCTTATTTTAAAGCGTTACCCAATATATCATGACACAGTAAAATGTATTTAAAAAATCTATATGATTAAAAAAAAAAAAAGTACTTTTGTGTAAGAGTATTTTGTGTAATTGTTTATGCTTGCAGTTTATATGCATGCACTAAATATACTTTTACATTATTACTGTTATACAAAACCTTCACTTGAGGTGAATTTCTTTTGTTTACTTAATAGACAAAAGTTTTTAAAAAGTTTAAAACGATTAAAGTACATGAAACTAAATCTTAGCGTAAATTAAATCTTTAAGGCAGTTAATCTTATTTTCTTCTCTGATGAGACATCATTGTATTGAGCGTTGTAAGGTTGGATCATTTTGATTATTTTAGTATGAATTATCTTAATCAGTGTTACTTTAAAATGTATTTAGAACTTATTTTAAGTAATTTGAAGCAGTCAAGTTATTCTCATTCTTGTGTCCAAATATTAGACAAAAAAAAAATCTGTGATTTAAATCTTAATTTACTCATTGTGATTGCTTTTTGCAAGAAACCTTAGTAAAAAAAATATGCTCACCCTATTAGCTGATTTTTTTTGCTTAATAAAGGCTTATATGTCTTAATTTACATATATTTCTAGTCTAGTTTTTTTCTAGTTTAGTCTGGATTTTTTGCAGTGTATTTATTTTGAATTTATAAAATATTTGTTATTGTTTTTCATATCTCCAGGAATATTGTAATTGCAAATACATATCCCCTGATATATTGTGATATTATTTTATGCACATATCGCCCGTCTCTAAAGCCCTGTGTGTTTTTTTCTGCAGGCTGATGCAGACAGCTTCTACACGGCCTGTAACGGGAGGCAGTTTAACTCCATCGAGGACGCGGTGTGTCAGCTGGTGTACGTGCAGAGGGCTGAGGTGATCAAATCTGAGGAGGTAAAGCTGCTCCAGCTTCACCATTTCTGTCACTAGTTTTCATTGATCTTGTCAAACTATTCAGACTAGAGCTGTGAAATAGTGAAATGCATTGTAAAAATCAATAGACTCGAAAATATTTTATACAAAATATAAAAAATAACCAGATCTGCTACATGGGTTACCTTATCTATGCCATTTAATTCCAACAAAGAAACATTTATGTGCCTGCTTCAGCTGTATGGAAATAATTGGACTGAAACAATAAGTCATAATAATGTGTAAATCATGCCGTATAACCATCGTAATTATGAGGATGATGAGCAGCATGATGACTTTATTTCACCATCTCAAAATCTACATCCAGTCCAATCCAGTGCAAAGACACTGATAGACCACGCAAGATTTGGGCCAACAGCCTTCTTCCCCTCATAAAGAGCATTGATTACAGGGCGTGGCTGGGTCTTCCAGCAAGACAATGACCTGAGACACAACCGAGACCCTTTCACTCATTCCTAGACGAAAGAGATTCAGGAACACCTGAGATTAATAATATAGTGTATATAGTGTATGCTACTGACAAAAAAAAAATAATATTTACTATTTTAACATACAGCAAACTGTGTGCTTTAAGAATTCAAGGCTAAAAAGTTTTTATGAATGTAGATGTGAAGCTCTCTTGTCTTGTCTTGAACCTTTCCTTTAAAATCCTCAGGGTGCCAGTTTACCAGTGATGAATCTGACTGAGCTGCCCAAGTGCACGGTGTGTCTGGAGCGCATGGACGAGTCGGTGAACGGGGTTCTCACCACCCTCTGCAACCACAGCTTCCACAGCCAGTGTCTGCAGCGCTGGGAGGATGCCTCGTGAGTACCACCTCCACACACTGTTCATAACTGAGCTACATGGAGCAAAAAATGCATGCAGTCTTTCACATATGTTCCAAAACTGATGGATAGCAGCACTGCACTATGTGTTTAGAGACTCCCCCTTTCACTAGTAGTGCTCCCGACACTAGGAGGGTCCTGGTGGCATCTTTTTCGAGTGCCACCAATCACTGCAGCATCACAGCACCAACACTCGGAGGAAAGTGCCGGATCCCCAGCTCTGATATGTTAGCTAACAGATGCCTGTACCAACCAGCATCACAATGGGAGTGATAATGAGAGACAGCGGCCCTACTGTACCCAACCAGAGAGAAACAGCATGAACTACTGTACTCTCTCTCTCAGACTCCGTCTGCTGATGCAGAAACAGCAGCATGACCTAGAATTCGAACCGTCGGACTATAGTGACAGCATCTTAATCTGACAAGCCGCTCAAAATCTGTGTACATATTTTATAAAATAAATGAAGAAATACACAGTACCAGACAAATTTTTTCCATATTTATTTCTGTATTTAATGTATTTTCCACATTGTAGATTAATATTAAACAGATGAAATCGATTGCGGGACACATATAGAATTCAGTATTAAAGAGTATAAAAGTGTTATTTCTCCACATTAATCTCCTGATCTAAACCTGATGAACTGAGATTAAGGTGATTTGAGGTGATTTAATTGGGATGAGCTGGAGCTTCACAGCCTGAAGGAAAAGCAGCAGCTATTATTCAGCACCTCCAGAAACTCCTTCCTTCAAGACGCTAAGAAAACTCTCACCAAGAGTCTGCAGATCTGAACTCAAACATACATCTGATACTTATTTAGAAGAATCTAAAGTATAGTCCTGTTAGTATAATGTAAAGTATCTCTGTAAAGTATAATGCTAATTGTTTAAGATGGTTCTGACTGAAGCTTTCCTCCTGGTTCCTCATTGGCTGCTGATAAAGGGCTGCTGGGTAGTTCTCCATTCTGCCATTCTTCTTGCTTTTCACAAACAATATTTTCCATGTGTTTTTTGTTTTGGCTATTGTTCTGCTGTAGCAGATGACCCCTGGTGTATCAGGTGAGCGATGTGACAATGAGATTTGCATCTGAGCACAATAGAAGTGCTAGCGGCTGGTGTTTGGGAGTGTTGGGGTGTGTTGGGGAGTGTGTACGCTGTGTGTTTAGAGTGTATTTAAGAGTGCTAATGGGCGGATCTCGCTCTTTAGGTGCCCGGTGTGCCGGTACTGCCAGACCCCCGAGCCGGTGGAGGAGAATAAGTGCTTCGAGTGCGGAGTGCAGGAGGTAAAAACAGATTTAAACACGGCAGATTAAAACCCAGGCCTTAAAAGTGGATTGGGATTATGGCGTTCAGAGCTTGCATTAGTTTTGTGCTTCAGTTTCAGTTTGCTGCGCAGCCCTAATGGGCTGGCCAATATGTAAATGTGAATATGTAAATATAGGTATATTTAAAAGTGTATATACAAGATATTTTAAAAATCATGTCGTAATATTGAACCTGCTTTACAGGTTTACGATCTGTGTGTGATAAAATTACAAAAAACAATATGCATGAAGACATTTGTGTAGAAATGGTTTGGATCCTGGAGAATTGATGCAAGTTTTCTTTGCAATTGCATCGTATCATATATCAAGATTTGAGATTTAACTATATTGCTTGGTGTATATATACCATATATTATATAAACCTGTCAAAATTTTTTAGAACACCATCTTTTTTTCTTAATCTTATTAATGATTTTAATCTGTTTCTGTGTCTTTTTCTAGTTATGATGATGAAAGTGTGATTATTTTTTTAAATCCATTTTCAAAGGTCTGTTAATTTAATCTGGTAACCAATGACTTGCTTGCTAAAAAAACATTTTTCCTCTTTTTTAAACAATATTTTGTTTAAATGGCAAAAATAAAGTATACAAAATGGGGGTGTTTTGACAAGTAGTGTGTGTGTGTATATGTATGTGTATATGTATATGTATGTGAAATTGTGTGATTATCTGCATTCATCATATCATCATTTCCTGTTCCTGTTTGTAGAATCTGTGGATCTGTCTGATCTGTGGGCACATCGGCTGCGGGCGCTACGTTAGCCGTCATGCGTATAAACACTTTGAGGAGACGCAGCACACTTACGCCATGCAGTTAACCAATCACCGCGTCTGGGATTACGCAGGGGGTACGCATACCGTAATTTCCTTCATTAAACATCACCTAAAACATCAATTCAGTTCAAATTATTACAATTATTTGCAGTAATGTATCAATTTTACAGTATAATTTAATGCTGTAATGTTAATTAAGTTTAGATTTAAAGATTGGTGTCAGAAGTGCCTTGCCTTGCATTTGAACTGCGCCATATATATATGGCAGTGTTATAATCTGTGGTTAGAGTGCACTGTTCTTTTCTTTTCTTTTATTTATTTTATTTTATGAATATGATGGTGTGTTATTTATACTAGGACACTTTTTCTCAACAGGATATCTAACAGTATATTGTAATATGTTTAATCATATCCCCTGTACTGTAATATGTATTGCATCAACATTCATTTACCGTACTATAAGGCACACTTATAATCTGGTGTTCCTTATGTATGAATTCTATCAGTCAGGTATTAAGGAGCAGTAAAGACACTCCACTGAAGTACAGAGTTATACAGGAGTTTCAGTTTAGTTCTCCATCACCAAGACTGGAGCAGTATTAGCATTAGCCGCTAATCCTTGTTTCCCCATTTAGAGGTGAGTGTTATCGGACTGTAGTTTGCTGCGTACCCTGGCTAGCACTGCTGGAGCAGCATTAGTATTAGCACTAACAACGCTAGTTCTTTTTCCATTCAGAGGTGAGTGTAGCAGTTAGCCGCTAATGCTAATGCTCCAGCCTTATTGCTAGAGAAATTCAGGAATCTAAGCTTATTGTAAATAAACGGAAGCGCTTTTCTCACACAAATAAACTCAGTTTTCAGGAGAGAAATCTGAGTGGATTAACATCCAGCGCTCGTTTTTTTTATTTATTACAGTTTTGTTTACTTAGCTTAGCTTTATGCTGTATGTGATGTGTTGCTGGAAGGAAACTGAAATATGCGTTAATTGTTTGTTTATCGTTTATTCGGGTAGATAACTACGTGCACCGGCTGGTCGCCTGTAAGACGGACGGGAAGATGGTTCAGTACGAGTGTGAAGGAGATTCCTGTCAGGATGAGAAGATTGATGCTCTGCAGCTGGAGGTGAGGGAGTGAGGAGGAGAGCTGTACAGCACTCTACCACCTTCTCATATTATATTACATGTTTATATAATAATATATGATTATAATCATTTTATAATAATAATATTTGTTCTGCTGTGTGCAGTATTCCTATCTGCTGACCAGTCAGCTGGAATCTCAGCGTATTTACTGGGAGAATAAAATCGTTCATCTAGAAAAAGAGACGGCTGAGGAGGTACGATCTGTTCAGTTACGAATACAGTCTCTTCACAGATACGTTATAACGTTATCTAGAGATAACAAGAGCTGAAAGAGCTGATGTGCTGCTTTTGTTTCAGATCAACAACATGAAAGCCAAGTTCAAAGAGACGATTGAGAAATGTGACAACCTGGAGCAGAGACTGAACGAGCTGAGCAAAGACAAACAGAGCGTGGAGAAGAAGTAAAGTCTATTATAATATCTGTAGAAATAGGTGGACAATATGGAATAAAAATATGGATAATATATTCAATATATTGCAATATTTTTTTTAAATATTAATTTAAAAAAGTTCTATAGTAAAAAACTATTTTTTATAAAATCTGAATAAAAGAAGAGTTTGCTTTTCATGTAATCAGAACACTGCCCTCTAGTGGGTGGGGTTTATTCACAGCACTAAATTAACCACTTCTGACACCAATCTTTACATCTAAATTAATAATAAAAAAATAAATATTAAGTTTAAAAAATATTAATAATACAATATTGCAAAACAAAATATTGTGATACTTTAATGAATAATATAGTTTCTAAGATTTTTGATTAATTTTTGATGAATTATGTAACTTTAAAAAACAAACTTTATTAACTTTATTATTATTGTTATTTTGTATTTTTGATTGATTAGTGTTATGATTTTTTTTAAATCAGTGTGTCTTTTAAAAGAAACATAAAAAATTATTTTAATAATTGTCTTTAATGAAAAAATAATAAATAAATAAATAAATTCCATATCTTTTACCTTGACGAAAATGTTCGTTAAAGGATTAATTGGGCAATTATTAAAGAATGCTAATTTGCATATCCCCGCCCATATCCCCACAGGTGCACCCAGCTGAACGGGAAGGTGACGAAGCTGGTCCAGGAGCTGAGGGAGGAGCAGGAGATGAACCGCTGCCTGAGAGCCAATCAGGTGCAGCTCCAGACGCAGCTGCACGAGGAGGAGAGGCGGGGCCAGGAGGCCGCCGCCCAGAAAGACGTTCAGATCGCCGAGCTGCAGGAGCAGCTGCGCGACATCATGTTCTACCTGGAGACGCAGCAGCAGATCGACCAGATGCCGGCCGACGCCCGACAGGAGATCCAGGAGGGTCAGATCAACATCGCCGCGGCCCCCCAGCCCGGGCCCTCCGCCGCCGCCAACTCCAAGCTGGGCAGGAAGGGGCGGGGCCGGAGGGGGAAGTAGGGCGTTATGCCGTTAATGACAGACTGCTTCAGATTTCTGACTGGTCACATGATCAGCTGACTGCCCGCCCCCGGGACTGTGGCTGCGGGTACGAGGCTGATTAAACACAGACTAACGAACCCTCCAATCACAGCCTCTCAATTATAATCATCATACACAACAAAGTTTTACACTATTAAAATATCAAACTATTATTATATTCAGACTTTCAACCCAAATCTGATCCAGTCAAAAAATTTAGACACACTTTCATTCTCTTTCATTCAGTTGTTCTTTTCTGTTTATGATTCTTTTACATTATAAATTTAATATAGAACACTACAGGATGCATCTCAAAAAGTTTGAATATCATTGAAATGTTACTTTATTTCAGTTAAAAATGTGAATCTCATATATTATATAGATGTATTAAACATAGAGTGATCTATTTTAAGCGTTTATTTCTTTTATTGTTGATTATTATGGATTACAGTCAATGAAAACCCAGAAATCAGTGTCTCAGAAAATTAGAATATTATATAATAAGACCAATCTGTACTTTTGTCAGTGTGGGCAGTGTGCCAAGTCCTGCTGGAAAATGAAATCCACATCACTGATCATCAGTAAATTTTACATTTCATTTGTAAATCAAGGGTCTGGAGGAAGAGTGGAGAGACACACAGTCCAAACTGCTCGAGGTCTAGTGTGAAGTTTCCACCAATCAGTGATGGTTTGGAGAGACATGTCTGTCATCTGCTGGTGTTGATCCACTGTGTTTTATTATCAAGTCTAAAGTCAGTGCAGTTTTGTTTTCCCACAAAATCTTACAGCACTTCATATCTTACAGCTTCCCTCTGCTGAAAACAACTTTTATGGAGATGAGGATTTTATTTTCCAGCAGGACTTGGCACACTGCCCACACTGATAAAAGTACCAATTGGTCTTATTAAATAATGTTCTAATTTTCTGAGACACTGTTTCTGTGAAACACACTCTGGGTTTATTACATATATATAATATATGAGTTACACATTTTTAAACTGAATTACTGAAATGAAGTAACTTGTCAATGATATTAAAATAGTTTGAGATGCACTAGTATTTACTAAATATCAGATCTGGGCTGAGAGTCTGAAACACAGCTGTATATATATATATATAGATATGCTGCAGGACGATGTTCCTCCAGGACCGAGGTGAGGAACCATAATCTAATCTAATCTAATCTAATCTAAACCTCATGCATATCTGATCTCTAATCTCTTCAGAAATCTCCTGAACTGAACTGGAATAAATGATTAAAGGCTGGTTCTGATGGAGAGGGTTCTCTAAACACGGCTGATCTGGATCTGAACGCGTCACAGAGTTTATGTTTAAACTGTTTTTTGATTTTTGTTGTTTAATTTCTGTTTTTTTGTTGATTTATGTGGCAAAAAAAGTCCAAATCTGATTTTTTTTTCTCTATAAGAGAATTTAGCACAGTAACACTATGAGCAGAAGTGTGGAGGTATTATCTGTACCAGTGTGTGTTATTCTGAATAACTCGTTTACCTTCTATTGTGCCTGAAAAAAAAGACACAGTTCATACTTTTCTAAAGCCAAAAACTCAGAAAACTCCAAAAACTGAAGTATCATTGTGTTTGATCCACAGTAAACCCACATCTCCGAAAAGTAACGTCCACAATCGTTTATTAATGTTCTGTTACAACTGTTTTTTCTGCTTATTTAATGTAAAATTGTTTATTTTCTTTCTCCAGTTTGCCTGTACCTCTCTCTCCTTCTGTAGCAGGAGCTGTACCGGTACCTCAGTAGCACAAAAATACAAAAATATTCTTAATTCATTAAAGTTTTTGAGTTAAATATTTGAGAGAATTGCTCAAAACTAAGACCCCGTTCACACCTGATCATTGATCTGTCTTTAGTATTAGGATTATATCTAATAAAACAAAATTAATGCACATAAATTAAACAGAATTCATTACATTTCAATAAATTTGCCACTTTTTAGACTGTCGCATAAACTAAACAGCTTTAAAAGAAAGTAGATAAATTAAAAAGAAACTGCAGTTTAAAAACATTTAATAAAAACAGAACATTTTTAACGCCCACCTTATAATAAGTATCTGTAATAACTGGGTAGTTACTTTTAACTGCGTAGTTATTTTTAAATACAATCACAGCCCTAATTACATACCACAAAAAAAGCTGAAAGAGAAATATAAATACATTTATACATCATTTATTCTACTCACGTCAGTATTGTTGATGACCTGTGTAATTACATAACCTGAAGACCTGTAACTACGTGAACTTCACCAGTAGTTACACTGTTATTACATGTATTGTTAACGTGTAACTACAAAATTATTAAAGAGACTTATTATAAATTGAACCCAGCTCACACACACAAAAAAAAAAACAATATTGTTCAGTATAAATGGTTTGATTTTTAATGTATTTTTGATTTTTTTGTATCAGTCTCTACATTTTTGGCTAAATAATTGAGCAAAGTTGCCAAATATATATATATATATATATATATAGTAATTGCTTTTGTTTGAAAAGTAAGATTGAAAACATTTAGCCTATTTAATCTTTAAATTGGTAAAAACAGTAAAAAAATAAATGTTCTGTTTTTGTTACTATTTAATTTTGTTTGGTTTTAGCTCAAAACTAAGTTTTGATGCACCTGCACTAGTCACATGACGAGATCAGGTGTGAACAGGGTCTGAAAGATATAGAATTGTTTGTATGTTTGATCTGAAAGTGAGATCGAACCTCAGTAAGAAGAAGTTTAAGGTTCATTGTTTATTTAATTGATTATTGATTATGAAAGCTGATGGAAACAGTATTTACCTGTAATGTAACAGAACTGCATCCATTAAATAACAAACACTCTGTACTCTGAGCTTTTCTGTCCAAACACAGCAAATAAAAACGTGATAAAAGTGTCTGAAATGAGGACGACAGATCCAGTACAGTGTACTTCACATTTTGACCAGTTAAGGGTCTCTGAAAACTGGAAAAAATTAATAAAACTCAATTCAGTTCCACCTTAAAATGGCTTTTATTGACTCACCTGGTCAGAGAACTATAAAACCCTTAAGCTGCAAACTTGTGTGGCGACTTTTTCTTTTTCTTAATTTACCACATTTTAAATGTTTTACACTTTTCAAAAACAGACACATTGTCCCTAATAATAGCGACCCCTTATGGACATTCCTGCTAAACATGAGCGAGTGAGTTACAGGTCAGGTCCATGAGCTTCTTTAGTAATCAATTCTCACTATATCCTATTTTCTGCCCAACTCCAGAGCAGCATGATCTACTGTACTCTCTCGCTCGCTCGCTTAGACTCCGGCTGCTGATGCAGAAGCAGCATGACCTGGGATCTGAACTTGATTCTGTTCCACCATAAGAAGGCTTTAGTAAACTCACCTGGGCAGAGCTTCTTGTGAACTACAGGACAAAAAAAAACAAAAACATGAGCTTTAATCTTGTGTTTACCACAGTTAAAATACTTAGAATTAAAATATATATATAGTTTTTAACCAACTCACAATAATTATATAGCTACCCCAACCCACATTCTTTAAATGTACAGAGACATGGTAAATAAAATTTAGTGCAGTGACAAAATATAAGGGACACAGTACTCACGCTCCAGTATCAGGACATCTTGCCTATCTGTGTAAAAGTGTCTTATCTGTAATATAAATAAATCTGTTCCTGTTGCCTTTTCAACAGTCAATTAATCAATCAATCAAAAAATCACAAAATTTACTGCCGACAGGAAAAGTCCAATCTGGGACCACATAAGAAAGTGGCTCAAAAATGCCCAAAAAACCCCAACAAATCTGATCTGAGAGGTAAAAAAACAACAATAAGCCATAAAATCATATTAATAAAGTGTATATTAAATGTGAAAATATCTGAAACATTATTCTGAGACATATCAACCGCACACAATTCCCTTTTTTGGTACATTTACATTTTTTATTAAAAAACATCCTTTCACATTCCAGTGTTTTTATTTTATTTTTAATTTTCCTAACAAATGGAGGAAAAAAAAAAGAAAAAAAAGACGGATTGTCAACCACTTTGCGCATCTCGAAACGAAACTCCTCGGTCCAGAAATGTTCTCGCCAGAGTCTGGAGAGAGTTCGGAGAGCTCGCGGGTCGAGCATCGGAACAAACGTTCAAAATGTTCATTCACACAGTTTACGATTCGCTCATCTCCTCTCATCATCAGCCATAAAATAAAGGAATAAAAAAAGAAAAGATTTGACCCCTCTACCCAAACAATAACTCCAAGCAGAGCGAAGCTGTAGACTGCAGCACACTTATCCACTCCACCCCCCCATCCTCCCTCCCTCACCACCGAGCGAGCGATAAATCACCGATAAATATACGAAATTCCTACTTCTTTTACCCTAATGCAGAATTATGTATTTTGTAAACAGTTGCATCTGTTGTTGCACTCCCCTTAATAAACACACAAAAAAAAAATTACACGTTTAAAAAAAAACAAATGACAAAAAATAATCTGAAAAAAAAAAAAAAAAACCAAAAAAGCCAAAAACATCGACTGCAGCGGCTTATAGTTCTTTACGCTAATTTTCCTTTATTTTTGGTACAGGATGATTATAAAAAAAAACAAAAAAAAAATCACAATTTTAGGGACCTCAGTGCAATTTTACAGTTCTTTTCCAAAACAGTATAAACAGTAAACATAACGTTGTGTTCTTAAAAAAAAAAACAAGTGTTGTCCCCCTTTTATAAACAGCTGATTTTTTTTTATTATTTGGCCCCAGCAGAGCAGAACAGAGCGGGGCCTCGCCTTCCTCTCAACCAACCGGATAATACGCAACATAATAATAATATTAATAATAATCGTGAGCATCCGACTCAACACGTGATTAGCGTTACATAACTCGTAAAGGTCTCTTTAACTCTATTGAGACTGTTTTAGTTTCCCATGGGGAGGTGGAGTAACGTAACTGTTTTACTCCGTCCAATTGAGTCACTTCTGTCACTCATCAAAGGGGCGGGGCTTCTGCAGCTTTATGTAAATAGAAGTTGTGAATTGTGTTGTGTAGCATATATATAGCTTACATACATGTTATGAACATGTAGCTGCTAATTTTCAAACTTAAAAATCCAATTAAGTTTAAAGAGTTTTAAGCTTAAATCATAACAGTCTTACGGCAGTGCATAAATCGAGTAGCCGCTCCCATCTCAGTTGTTTATACTGAGATCTCGTATTCTTCGTAAATCGTCGTAAACTTTCTTGGCGTCCTGTAGTAGAATTACATTACTCCACCTCCTCAGGTACAAATAATCCCGACCCAATAGGGCTTCAGACCACAGAGAATAATAAATAGCCCTGTACTCGCAGCAGTCAGTGCTACTTTTTGCGTAGACGGTTCCTTCAGTTGGCGCGAAACAAACCATAGGCAGGAAAGCTACATCTCGCAGTACAGATGGCCTTCGGTACATTACATCTTAGTGCCCTAAGCAAGCTTTCCATGTAGCGATGAGAAAAATACGAAAAAACTACGGATAAAAAAAAAAACAAAGAATGAATCGGATGAACTGAAGCGACACTTATTCGTTTCTCTTGCGCTGAAAGTTTCCTGCTCTTAAATGCAGTTTAGGGGTAAAAATATACTTGCTGTTCATAACTACGCCTTTTTATCATGACTTGCATGCGTTCGCATGGTGCAATACACACAATAATGCTAGGGGGCAGTGCAGCACTCAGCAAAATCAAAGTGATGTTACATTTTGAAGCTGTGGCAAGTGGCGGCCTCTAGTGGAACGTTGGTTGGTTAACAGCGCAACCAGTTTAACAGTATTTAGAAGTATATCTCTAGCCTTACAGCACACGCAATCGAGACTCCATACATCCAGACTCATTCATTACATGGTACGATGTCATTATATCGACATATACGTTACGAGAAAAAATTTACAAAAAAAATCGGACTCACGGAAGAGACATTCTTAAACTCATTTCTCTTTTGCTCAATGATCGCTGCTGTTTAATGCAGTTTAAGGCTAGAGTTTAACCTGCTGTTTATAAACTAGAAGTTTGCGTAAAAGTACGTGAACCGATACGTTACATTGATTATGCAACCAGTTTAGCCAGGCTACGTGAATGCATGACTAAATCAGGAAGTATATCTCTAGCCTTATAGTGCACGCAATTGAAACGCAATCGAGGCGTTGTTTATCGAGAAACGATCACCATGATACAATGGCATTATACACCTAATTACGTGAAAAATACAAATAAATTCAGACTTACAAAGGCAACATTAACTCTTTTGGCCAAAGGCCGCTGCTTGAGATATTCCTTACTACGTCAATTATGGCTGCCCTGCGTATTCTTCATTCGTTTGGTGCGTTGGTTGTGCACACCCCCAAAAATGAATGAAAGTTAACTCGTACATAAAGTGCAGTACTCACAATAACGCTAGGGGGCAGTGCAGAACTCAGCAGCATCAAAAAATCAACTTTAAAAATGGTAAAAAATGGCTGATTTGCATCTGTACGATGTGTTCTTGTTTCAACAGCAAGTAGAGGCCTCTAGTGGAAGCATTTAGTAATGCAGCATGCAGCACTTACGCAAGTACGTGAACTGTTACTTCGATTATGCAACCAGTTCAGCCAGGCTAAGTGAACCTATGACTAAACAGTGCACGCAACTAGAAAGAGACTCAATACGGACATTGAATAATGAGACTCGATCAACATGAACATGATACGATGGCATTAAACCCAATTACGTGGAAAAGTACAAAAATAATTCGGACTCACAAAGGCGACATTTACACCTTTTTCTTTTGCCCAAAATTCAACTCCTCAGAAATGAACACATCACGTAGGTGAGGTGCAGTACACACAATAACGCCAGGGGGCAGTGCAGAAAAATGGCTGCTGTGGAAAGTGGCGGCCCCTACTGGAAGCCTCCAGTAACACGCAGCACATACGCAACGCTTAAGTTGCGTTCACGATGCAGCCTGTTTGGTCAGGCTACGTGAAAAAAGCATGATCAAACAGCAAGTATATCTCTAGCCTTACAGAACACGAGTAACCGAGACACCACACATCGTTTGACTCCTTTACCGCATTGCAATGCCATTATACCTAATTACCCAAAGACTCTTAAAACAAAAATAAAAAAAATAAACATTTAAAAGAAAAACCCAGAAAAACAGAAAAAAAGCGCTTTGTGGCTCCATGAGCTTCTGAATTGCACTGAGAGAACAGCTACATTAAAGCCTTGCTGTGTTTTTTGGTGCACAAGGCTCACCAAAAGCAACGAAAAGCTGTGATATAAGCAGCGTCGCACGAAAATGGGCGGCGCCCAGAAGTGTGGGGGCGGGGGCGGCAGCATGGTTTCGTCAGGAGCAGCTGGGGGGAGGGGTAGAGGAGCATCTACAGCTAGGTAGTAAAAGTGAGGCGAGACGACGGAGACGTCGGACAGGGAAGAAAAAGGACAAAGCAACTGACGTTATTTGTGTCTGGCGGAGTTCAGGTGGATGTTCTCGGATCTTCACACTATGTACAATAATTTATAGAGCAGTTCTTCTAAAATTGCTTATTTGTTTTCCTACCT
This sequence comes from Astyanax mexicanus, assembly GCF_023375975.1. Taxonomy (NCBI): domain Eukaryota; kingdom Metazoa; phylum Chordata; class Actinopteri; order Characiformes; family Acestrorhamphidae; genus Astyanax; species Astyanax mexicanus. The sequence goes on from NC_064427.1 coordinate 857,367, forward strand.
AAGTTCACAAGGAATAAGAGGAACATCTGGATTCAGTTGATCGGCGGCTCAGAGCACCGGAGAGGCTGCTGAAGGGCTGAAGCTGTAGTGGAGTTTTGTGCATGAGTGTTGCATGGATTTTTGGGGGGCGGAGCATTAATGGGGCAGGGCAGTAATGCAAGACATATAAAAGGATGGCAAAGAGAAAGGGGGTGGAGCTAACAGTCTTGAGAGACAGGTAGGGAGTGGAAAGAGACAGACAAGACGAGAGACAGAGAGAGACAGAGACAGTCTCTATCTCCTCTAAAAAAAGAGAGGTGGAGACAGAGGGAGAAGAGACAGATCTCTCTCTCTCTTTTTTTAGAGAAAGAGAAAGAAGAGATGCCCTTTTAAGAGACAGACAGTGATAGGCAGTGGTAGAGAGACAATGTAAGACAGATAGAAAGACATATAGAGAGAGATGAGTGAGAGACAGATGAGAGATGTAGAGAGAATGTTAGATAGAAAGACATTTAAATAGAAAGATGTATAGAAAAAGCAATAGAGAGAGAGACAGAGAGATGAGAAATGTATAGAAAGAGCGATAGAGAAAGAGAGAGGCAGTGTAAGACATATAAATATATAGAGATGAGAGGGAGATGTATAGAAAGAGAGAGAGAGAGAGATGTGAGAGAGATGATGGTGAGAGGGCTGTATGATGGTGTAATGGGCTGAGCAGGCTGTATCCGGGTCTGTGGGGGTGGGGAGGTGCTGTCGGGTGCTGATCCGAGGGCCGGTGGTTCAGATCTTCAGAGACTTCAGCGTGTCGAGTCTTTTCCTCAGCAGATCCCCCACCTCCTGCAGTGACCGCAGGTAGCTGCTCTGCACCTTATCCATCGCAGTCTTCGTGAAGCTCGCCTCCTCCTGTGATAACACACAAATATCACAATAATACATCACTGTACTTTTTGCAATATAAGGCACATTTAAAATCCTTTAATTTTCCCAAAAATCCTCAGAGCTCCTTATAATCCGGTGCTCCTTATGTATGAACTCTATCAGTCAGGTATTAAGGAGCAGAAAAGCCTCTCTTGAAAGCTGAAGTACAGAGTTATACAGGAGTTTCAGTTTAGTTCTCCAGCATCAAGACTGGAGCAGTATTAGCATTAGCCGCTAACTGCGCTTGCTATTTTCCCGTTCAGAGGGGAGTATTATTGGCTTGTTGCCTGCTGCTTACCCTGGCTAGCACTGCTGGAGCGGTTAGCTGCTAATGCTAATGCTTCAGCCTTAGTGCTGGAGAAATTCAGTAATCTAAGCTTACTGTAAATAATCAGAAGTGCTTTATTAATCCAAATAAACAGTTTTTAGGAGAGAAATCTGTGTACATTAACATCCAGCACTTGTTTGACTTTAAAAGAAAATCTTTTTTTTTTTATAACAGTTTTGTTTACTTGGTTTAGCTTTACTTAACTTAATAAGAAAAAAAGATGTAACAATTTTCTGTTTTTGGTAACTGTACTGATAAATGCTATACTTATCGTACAAAGAAGACATATATATATATATACAAGTTCAACAACTATAAGGGAAAGTAGGTGGGATGGCATGTTGGTAGGGATACCCTATATTTTCTAAAATATATAGATCTATATATTCTAAAATCTATAGATTTTTCAGTACAGGCAAAGATCTTAAACCCTTTCTAGTATTTGCCCAAATTTCTTTTACACGTTTCTTTTACTGCCAGCCCTCACCTCAGTCTGAGAGACTCCCTGCAGGGACAGAGCCTCCAGCTTCAGGGCCACCAGGCTGCTCTCCTGGCCCTTAATGTGCTCCAGAGCCTGACCCAGAACCCCCTGCAGACTGCCCAAGAACTCCTGGAACCCAGACAGCACCACCGGCTGGAGATACAGAGGAGGGAAACAGAGATCTCTTCACTTAAATGAGCTCCGATAGTGAAATAACTGCACAAAAATGATTAAAATATGAAAAATGAAAAGGCTCTGTTACCGTTACAGCACTGGCAGTGTCCTTTTTCTTTTTCTTCTTCTTCTGTAAGCTGGACTTAAGCGGCCGGAGCGTGCTTCCACAGTAATTAGACACCCATAGGACGATACAAATGGTCTGAAACAAAACAATTAAAGATTTTATTTAGTTTTCACAAGTTAACTAAAAATTAAAAATAAGTTGAATCAGGTTCAGACGACTGGAGTGAAGTACTCACCTCTAAAAAGTAGACTAGATTTTCTAATAGTGAAGGCTGGGTCTTGCATTGGCTGTCTTTCATTTCCATCAATTCACCTTTACATTTATTCAGCATATCTGGAGTGAGAAAGAGAGGCAGGATTTAATTCAGTTAATTATGGAAGGAGAAATGCAATAGATATGGTTTAAAATAGTTGTTAGTAACCCTTACCTTGAAGTTGTACTGTTAATGATTTAAATAGGTTTGCTATTTGGGCCTGAAGCTCAGCAGACTGATCTAAAATGAAAAAAGCAAATGAAAAATCAGAATATTAGACAAATGAGAAAAGAACCGACAACAATCCTTAAACAAGATGTGTGCTGTGGTTAGGGATGCACCAAATATCCAGCAACAGAAATGAATAAGCCAATAATCTGTCAGGGTTTGGCCGAAAAGAAATAATTTTTTAAAGAATTTAAATTAAAAATGACATTTTTCCTAGAATAGACCAGAAAAAAATAATTATTATCCATCTATGTAAATGTGTTCTTCACTAGGTTGGACTATAAAAATGTGATATAATAATAATAATAATAATAATAATAATAATAATAATAATAATAATAATAATAATAATAATAATAATTCTATTTATGTTTTAATGCAATTTTCAAGATTAAACATCTTTACATACAGAAACAGCAAAAATGAATGCAGGTAAAATAGAAAAATTAAATGTAAAAGAAAGTGCTGTTTACAAAAAAACATGAAGTTGTAATCACTCAAATACTGTCAGCTCTTTGGATGCATGGGAGCTCCATCTAACCACCCAGAGAGAGCAAGGCCAACTGTGCTTTCTCGGGTTTCCAGCAGCAGATGGCAAGCTGCATAAACTGGATTTGAATCAGCGTCTTGAACTCCTGATCGCTTGGAGACCCCCCAAAATCATAATTTAGGTGCACCCCTATCTCTAGTAAACATCTACTTATTGCTGTAAAAAATCCTACCCAGGCCAGATGCCTCCAGCTCTTGGAGGTGGATGGGGAGCTGCAGGGCAGAGAGCTGGCACTGACAGCTGCCACTGGCCAGAGCCTGGGCCAGGCGGGTAGAGGGAGGGCCCAGGAACGGGTACTGATGCTGCAGGAGAGAAGCACACACACAATTCACAGACTTTAAAGAGATGTAAACACTTTATTTCCTATTTGTTTTTAATGACAATACAAAATAATACAAAAAATATATATATTTAATAGTATATTAACGCTCTATGGCAGTGGTTTTCCACCTGTGGGCTCCACAGAGGTAGTGCAAGGCCAAAATTTGTTTTTGCTATTTTGCAAAGTAAAAATTAGTCCAATACATAGAATGTGACCGACAGACGTGACAGAAATTTAGTTGATTTATTAATTATTATTGATTAGTTTAGCATGGTACAGTCACATGACAGGCAAGATGTAGCTAGCAGATTAACAAGCCAGTTAGTTACGTTATTAGTGCAAGTGAGGTGGTTGGTCTATGGCATGAATAATGATTAAATGGATAAAAACAATATTTTCATACAGTATTTTATTTATAAGTTTTACTACTGTTGTTTTGTTTAAAAAGCAACATTACGTGAAAGTTTATTTAAATTATTTCTTGCTCTGTAAAGTGTAAATTCACGCTTCAAACCGCCACTAAAAAACTAATTTCTGGATTAGTTGCATTTCTGGACAAGCTGAGATAAAGAGATACAGAAGCATCACTGAATGTGAGAGAAGCATGTGGACTGAAGTGCTTTTACAGCATTTTTAAGGTGAATTAAATGGTAAAAATTATACATAAAGCTGGTTTAAGTGATCAGTTTAGGTGTAATGCGTCTTCTTTTGGTTACCCACCTGTGAGTGCTTTTCAGTAAACTGTGCCGCCTGGCTGATTGTGCTCTCCAGCTGAGACAGCAGAGGCTGGAAGTTGGTGGATTTGGACGCCACGCCGTTTTCTGTCGTTTTCTCAGAGTTGTGGACCGACGGCGGATGAGACAGACCACAGAGACAGGCGACCAGCCTCAGAGTTAGAGAACGAATCTTCAGCCACAACACCTCTTCCTCTACAGAGCGCTGTCTGTGCTCCTCATTCAGCTCCCTGGAGAGGGAATACACAATATACAAAAAATTAAGAGAAAAATTCTCTGATTTTGCTATTTATAGGTATATATTTGAGTAAAATTAACATTGTTATTTTATTCTATAAACTATAGAACATATATATATATAGCTGAAATAACAAAAGATTTCAGACCTCAAATAATGCAAAGAAAACAAAAAGTTCATCCTCAAAGTTTTAAGAAACCAATATTTGGTGGAATAACCCTGGTTTTTAATCACAGTTTTTTTTTTCATGCATCTTGGCATAATGTTCTCCTCCACCAGTCTTACACACTGCTTTTCCCACTACTCCATGCAGAAATCTTTCAGCTGTGTGATATTTGAATGGTTTCTGAACAGTCATTGTCATGTTACATGGCCCCACACCAGCTTTAGGCCTTTTTTGTTTTCACTTTTTGTACAGATGGTCTAAAATCTAATAAATATCTAATAAAAAAGACAAGCCATAAAAACATTTGGATAAGCTTGATAAAAAACTGTTATTTTTATACAGTACCGGTCTTTTGGATTCCAGCTGACGAAGACAGTAAGGTCACGGTTGTCCCTTATGTTGTCCCATGGGATGTCGTCTTCTTCAGGACAAATAGACATTGACTTCACACTTTCCTCTAAGGTGGACGATCTGAAGATTTAATAAAAAATAAATAAATGAATAAAAGTTTTAAAATTGATATACTCAAAAAAGCAGGCATGTAGAATACTAGAAAGCAAATGTATCTGAAGCATCAACATTTATTACTCTGTAGGTAGAAGTAGAGATACTAGAGTTTAATAAAATACTCCTGCTGAAGTACAGTATCAACAAGCTTTTTACTCTTTAAATAAAAGTATAAAACTAAAAGTAATAAAACTGAAATAAAATAGAAGTAACAAGACTGTTTTTATTAAAATGTAAGGTGTAGAAAGTTCAGATGATTGTGTGACAATGTAAAATAATTACTACTGTAAAGTATGGATAAAGTAAAATAAGAATAAAAGAGACTCACATGTCTGCTTCCAGAAAAAGGTCCAGTAACATCCTCTCAGTTCGCACCTGGGCGAAGTGCAGCGAGTTGTTCAGGCGGTTCCTAAAGGCAATAAACTCCGGGATCTTCTCAAACGCACCGTACTTATAAGCCTGAATGATGTATTCTGAGGTCTGCAATCAGAGCGGGAGAGCTAGTTTTGACAAAACAGGAAATGACATCAGCGTGCAACGGTGTAAAACACTTTCTCAGTAAAACAGGGCTTACATCTTTCTGGTTCGAGTGAAAAAACCTGAGAGAGAAGTTACAGGACTGGGAAGCAGCAGCAAACTGGCCCAACGACTCTGCATAGCGAGTCAGTAAGAATCTGTAGAAAGAGAAAGAGCATAAAAATACAAAACGTTTACATGATACAGCATTAGCTCTTTATTTTTGCTCATTTTTGTATCTAATTTTAACCCATTATCACTCAATCCCTGTTTGTATGAATCCATTCATATGAAGAGCTAAATCCCCAGCTCCGATACATCAGCTAACAAACGCCTACTGTACTCTCTCAGACTCCGGCTGCTGATGGAGAAGCAGTATGATCTACTGTACTCTCTTATTCTCAGTCTCCAACTGCTAATGGACAAGCAGTGTGACCTACTGTACTCTCTCTCTCAGACTCTGGCTGCTGATGTAGAAGCAGAAAAACAGTAAATACAGTGCAGGATTCTCACCCTATGGTATCGTGTTGAACGTGTTTGGCGTCCAGGCTGGAGTAGAGGTCCACCACGGGCTCGAAGGCGCCCAGGCGGCAGAATAAGAGCAGCAGGAGCAGCTTAAACTGGGCGTTGGAAGAGCTGTGGGACAGGCCTTCCTCCAGCAGTCCTAAACCCTGCCACATCATGTGCTCTTTACCTGTGTGATGCAAGAGCATCAGAAAAAATTAAATGAAAAGAAAAAAAAAAGATACAGATAAACAGTTTAAATCTCTAGTTCAACCATAATAAATTGTCTGCTCCCATAACACACCAAAATACAATTAGAAGAGTACCTAAAATAAAAAAAGGCCTAAAATATATCATATTAGGGCTGTGTATATATACTGTATATAGAATTGGACAAATAAAGCTCACCAGTCTCCATCCACAAGTCTATGTAGACATGAGCAGCCATGAGGCAGTACATATCCGAGTGCTGCAGCTCCGTCTTTAGACAAGACTTTCCTGTGGACAGAAAGAAGAAGAAGAGCAGAAATTAAACAAATAATGCTGATTAGAACTGAGAAAAAAGACCCTGTAAAACAAATCCAGGTAGATTTGGCCATTTTTAGATCTTATGCTTTAGAATTTGTACAGACGACTATACTGCTGGGTAATTGGCCTTGTAATTTGGAGAGAAAAGGGGGATTTAATAATAAAAAAATATATATATATATATAAAATAATTCTATCATCGTATTTCCACATGCACATAAAATGCATCAGTAAAAGCAGATTGTTAAATACTGATATCACAGTTACTTAAATACATCTTTTTATTCTATAAACTACAGACAACATTTCTCCGAAATTCCAAATAAAAATATTCTCATTTAGAGCATTAATTTGCAGAAAATAAGAAATGGCTGAAATAACAAGAGATACAGAGCTCTCAGTTCATATTCATGAAGTTTTAAGAGTTCAGAAATTAATATTTAGTGGAATAACCCTGGTTTTTAAATCACATTTTTCATGCTTCTTGGCATGTTTCCACATGCACATAAAATACATCAGCAAAAGCAGATTGTTAAATACTAATATCACAGTTATTTAAATACATCTTTTTATTTATCACAATAATTTTAGTCTCCATCAGATAAAACAGTATCGATGAGAGCTCTACTGCTAAATCTGTAATTACCGAACTGCAAGCCGTGGTGGTAGTGGATCTTCAGCTCCCGGATGAGCGCCAGCTTGCCGTCGGTATCCAGCGCGTGCTGCAGTCCGAGGGCGCGGCCGAGCTGCGCCACGCAGAGGTGTCTCTGCAGGGCGCAAGTGTCTCCCGGTACGCCCACGTCGTCCTCGCCCGCCGTCCCGAGGGGCACCGCCTCAGTCAGCCTGTTAATGAACTGAGACGCACAGAGCAGGGTTAAACACACCGTTCCCGAGGGGCTCGTTTACTTTTGCATCAGCCCACGCCTGCTCTCAGACCCACAGAGCTTTAAATAGCACTTACACACACCTGTACCTATTACACACTCTGAATGCTGGGAAGCTAAGCAACACACCTGTATGATGTAATAAACAAAACTAATGCAGGAGTGACGCAATATTAGAAAGAAGAAAGAGAGAATGCAATGAACAACTTAGTGTCGTCACGATACCAAAATCATGATATATCTCTCAATACAGAAAAAAAACATCGGAAATTAATGGATTAATAGAAGACTAAACAAGAAACTAATAAATATTTACTTTGTAAAAGAAAAATAATTGTTTCTATTGCAAACGCAAGATTTTCTAGCAATAAAAATGACAATCGACAAAAAATGACATGCTGTGATTACAATTACCAGTACAGGTGAGTTGAAAATGCTGGTTTATACCTCTTGCTACTTGAAATGTTCAGATTTCTTATTTAATTATTTTTAGTTTGGATGTTACGATAAATATAGTGCTGCCAGTGCAAACATATAGAAGTGTTTCTCCTTTGGTGTGAATAGGATTAAAACATCAGCTTGGAAATGTCTATGTTTGATCTGACTGTCGGATTCATGTGCAAAATAATTTCATATTTAGCTCCAAGTGAGGACGGTCCTGACTTTCTCTTCTAACTCGCAGCACTTGTGAACTGTGTTGCACACAGCCCCTAGTGGGCTTCTGTGGAAATACTGTTCTTATTTTAAAATACCGGTATGCTCACTTTTGAAATACAGTTACTAAATTGAAAACTTGTCTAGAATCTTTAAACTGTGCCACTCTACTCCAAAAAGAATTACTTAATTTTTTAGGTGTTTATAATTACCTGCACACATTGGTCGGGTAAGAGGAGGTCCAGAAAGATCTTCAAGTCCGTGATGCAACATGGCTTGTCTCCAAACTTCACAAAGTATTGAAACATCAGCTCCAGAGGATCCCCTACCAAGAGCACAATTAACACAATCAGAAACAAACTACACAGGAGTTAATAGAAAAACAAATCAGTGCAATAACCAAAATGATAAGACTGATGATTAGATTTTATACATAGCTAATCTGAGGCTAAAATAAAATGATTGGGCTTTTTGTTTGGGAATGTAAAAACACTAAAACTAGAACTAAACTAACAAAATAAATAAAAAATCCACAATGAAGCCCACTTTTTTGTCATGGAACTAGTATTGTGTCCTATAACATTTGCCATACCCTATGAGATATGTGAGAAAGGGTTAGGGTTCACATGGACAATTACAGCTTTTATTTTTATTTTTTTGGGCGTGTCAGTGTGTAACTGTAACTGTAATCTGTGTAAATAGTTCACCAATTCTCACTGGTGTAATAAATAACAAAAAAATAAATAACTCCTCACCCAGCTGCTGTTCCTCAGAGCAGCTCCTCTGTCGGAGGCGGCGGATGAGCTCCAGCCGAGCGAGGTACGGACCTCTCAGCGGCCGCGACTCCTTCACTTCCTCCGCCGCCACCCTCTCCTCCACGAAGCTGATGGCCTGAGACACAGAGCAGTGGACCTCGCCCTCCGTACAGCTACAGGACACGACACAGGAGATAACATGAGAGTTATTACTGATACGCCAAACAACTGGATTTCTATTTAAATGCACTTTGTGACTTAACAATAGCCTGAAGTTCCCTTATTTGGCTAAATAATAAATACTGGTAGATGAATTAGCTACTACCTTTAATATACAGACTACAAATCATCTTCTACAAGAGACTATCACTAAGTGAGATCTACAGTATTATTCTACATTGATTGGTATATACAAGATAATATACAATATAAAACATAATGTTTTTCATCCCTATTCTTTCTTCTTCAATTATTTAATACCTTGCCTCTATAAACCGATCTGAATCTTTTGGTCAGAGCAAAATGGAGGAAAAATGGATCTGCATTCATGTTCTATGAAAGAACAATACAGTATAGCTATTATCTATTACCTCTGTCTCTTAATATTTTATAATATTGGACCTGAATATATACAGTAGGCTCTAATTTGAATGCCATGCCTGTAAGCCGTGCATGCTATGAATGGAGTATTGTTGTTACTAAACGCATGCACTCATACAATAAAAAAATAAAAACTTGCATTTCTATTGTTGATTTTTAGATTGTTGTTTTTCTAACTGTTTTATAATATTATGATGAATAAACCAAGCTTTTTTACTTCTGTATATAAATATACTGTTTTAGAGACGCATGGATGAGGTGCAGTTATAGTTCAGTACTGAGAGGACACTCACTGGTCTCCTTCCTCTGGTGGTGTCCAGCTCTGGTCAATGAGGTGGAATAAAGAATCAAAATAGGATAAGTAGAACTGCCAGTCATCAGGGCTGCAGAGATGGAGAGAAGGGAGGAAAAGGTCATTAAATCAAGACCTAATCTAAATAATAATCTATTCTAATCCGAGACTGGAGCAGCATTAGCTACAGTATTAGCTCTTTTGCCGTTCAGAGGCGAGTATATAAGACAAGCTGTTTTGTTCACTTAGGCATCCACATTCATCACCTGCTGAATTAGAAGGGAAACATGGCGACACCATTGTTCCTTACCATTGTCGCTTAAAAAGCGCCTTATAATCCGGTGCGCCTTATGTATGAAAATAGACCAGAAAATAGACGTATATTGATAGTGTGCTTTATCGTCCGTATAATCTGGTACCTCAAACCTGTCTTAACTAAAATCGTAAAAAAGAATATTTTAATTACTGTGAAAATTGGCTATTTTAAGTACTTTTATAATGCTGAGAAACCATCAAAAAATATCTACAACTCAATCCCCCTGCAGGACGTGATATGATGGTGGGCAGACATACTTTTTGAGGAGTAGCTTGTATGATAGGGCGTTGCACTCAGGCCAGCGCTTCAGCTGACGGTAAAGCAGCATGCACTTGTTTTCCCGGCTCTGCAGCTCGCTCGTCAGCTTCTCTGAGGAAAACATACGCATACAACACATTAATGAAATAATTAATCCCACAGTGTAATAAACTATTAATATTTTCTCTAATTAATATTAATATATTAACAATAATATCTGTAACACAGAGCATGTGCCCGGCACCTACTCAGACTCACAACTCAGAACTCGTTTCTACATTAGCTGTAGCTCCACATTATCTCTCAGCACTGATGTTTTGGATCTGTTACAAAGCATATTATATGTAGACCAGCAGTGCTATTCAAATCAATTATTTATCTCAGCAGTGCTATTCTAATCATTCATTTACCTCTGCAGTGCTATTCTAATCATAAAGTTACTTCAGCAATGCTATTCTAATCATGTATCCACCTCAGAAGTGCTATTTTAATCCTTAATTTATATCAGTAGAGCTATTCTAATCAATCATTTACCTCAGCAGTGTTACTCAAGTTACATGAGTGAAATTTACACACAGAATGGCAGTAGTAAACAAGCAAATGCTAACTTGGCTAGCATTCCCATCCTAGTCCTGGAAATTGAGTATAGGGTCATAACTGATCCTGAACACTTCATTTAGTTCAAATTATTATGTAAGTATAGAGTAAAAATGAACTTAAACTAGTCGTTTCTCGTCTCGTATACAGCAACGCTCTGATATAATATTTGGTCTTTTTAATTATTTTACTTTTTCTATAATTTTGCTCACATTCCTCACTGTCAAGAGTATTTTTGTCTGTTTTTTGGGAGTTAAAAGACACATGGGTGCAGTTCTGCTCTCTCTTCTTACCTCCGAGCTGCCCCCGCACCACCTCTAATGCCTCTACATATTTCCCCAGTCGCTCCAAGATCATGAAATACAGCTGCACCTGCAACAAACAAACGAATAAAGTCCTGTATTACTCCACTGCAGCGCTGGGAAGAAAAACGAGCTCAGCTAATGCAAGATTAGCGTTCCTACCTCGGCTTCAGCCTCGATCTTCTCCTCCTTCACCATCTTCTCCACCATGCGCTCAGCCAGGGGCAGGAACATGGTCTGAGACAGCTTCTCGTCTTGTGCTGAGATGGCCTGAACACCACAGAACATTACAACTCTATTCACTTCTGTTACTGGTATAAGATGCAGCTAACCTGATGCTGACGTCATATCACTTGTATGTGGGATAACATTAATAGATGTAAGAGCACCTACCTGCATTACTAAGCTCATAACAGACCAAAAGTAATAAGGATTTTTGGGAACAATCTTATAAAGGGCCATTCCAGCCTGTATCACACAAACACAGAACAAAAACAGAGAAAAACACATGAGAAAATGCTGTGATCAGTAATATATAAAATAAAAAAAAATAAATAATAAATAAATCAAGGTAAATTTACATTAGATCCATTTGAGTGTCTTATATAATAATCAAATTTTCAGAGAAACTGATTTGAGATTTCATTGGCTGTAAGCCAAAAGCATTAACAATGAAAGAAATAAACGCTTAAAATAGATCACTCTGTGTGTAAGACATCAATATGTATAATATACGGGTTTCACATTTCACATTCTGAATTATTAAAATAAAGTACCGTATTTTTCGGACTATAAGGCGCACTTAAAAACTTTTAATTTTCACAAAAATTGACAGTGCGTCTTATAATACGGTGCGCCTTTTGTATGGATTTTACTCGTCAGGTTGTAAGGAGCAGTAAACACACACTCCGTGCAGCGTTATAGAGAGTTTCAGTGCTATACAGAGTCCAGAGCCGTGCAGCTCCGAGGCTGAGCAGCAATAGCATTAGCTAGATGCTAACCGCTAAGCTAGCTAGCTTATTCACTGAGATCAGTATTATCTAAATTTTACTCGTCAGGTTGTAAGTAGCAGTAAACACACACTCCGTGCAGCGTTATACAGAGTTTCAGTGCTATACAGAGTCCAGAGCCGTGCAGCTCCGAGGCTGGAGCAGCAAATAGCATTAGCTAGCTTATTCACTGTTCAGAGATCAGTATTATCTAAATTTTACCCGTCAGGTGTAAGGAGCAGTAAACACACACTCCGTGCAGAGCCGTGCCGCTCCGAGGCTGGAGCAGCAATAAATAGCATTAGCTAGATGCTAACCGCTTAGCTAGCTAGCTTTTTCACTGTTCAGAGATCAGTATTTTCTAAATTTAGCACTTTTAATACTGCTGGAGCAGTATTATTAGAGTTAGATGCTAATCGCTAAGCGTTCACCGTTCAGAGGTGAGTTATCGGCCTGTAAGTCTGTGCTGCTTTGCCTGGCTAGCATTAGCTAGATGCTAAGCGCTAACTCTCTCAGAGGTGAGTTTTATCAGCCTGTAATCTGCTTGTTTACCGTGTTAAAACAAGCTACGGGGGACGAATCGCTAGCTAATATCTCACTGTCTTACCAGAACACGCAGGATTACTCAGTGTAACGCTGTCGTTTAAGTTTGGGTTAACTTTACTAGTTTAGGTGACTAGCTAGCGTGCTAGCGGATAGCTATGCTAACGCTGGTGCAGCAAGCCTTAGTGGACATCTGGAAATCTAAGCTTACTGTAAATAAACTGAAGCACGTTACTCACCCAAATAAACAGTTTTCAGGAGAGGAATCTGTGTAGATTAATATCCAGCACTCGTTTGACTTTGAAAGAGCTAGATTTATATATACTGAGACGCTCCACCGGCAAGCGACCACCCCCGGTGGGGGAAGGGAAACATGGCGCCACCCCTGTTCACTTTGATATAGGCACCCTTTCTAGTGTCACTTAACGCGCCTTATAATGCGATGCGCCCTATGTATGGAAAAATAGCAGAAAATAGGCGTTCTTTGATAGTGCGTCTTATAATACGGTGCGCCTTATAGTCCGAAAAATACGGTAACCTTTTAATTATATTCTATTTTTTTTTTTAAATGCACTAGTAAATCCACACATTATATATAGAATAAAACACAAGCCACAGCTTTAGGAGACAGCAGCACCTGTTGCATCTTCTTGTACTCCCCGATACGAGCGTACGCCATGAAGAGGTGGGAGTGGTACTCTTCACTGGCGGGAACTTTCCGAACGGCGGCTTCATATAGCTTGGTCACCAGCTCCGCTACAGACACACACACACACAGACATGCACGTGAAATATAACAAAACTCTAAATCTAAATTTCTTTAATGTCATGCTGAGACAAATATATATATATATACACCATATATACAGGATTATACTGTAACACTCACGTCGGTGCATCTCTCTGTACAGAATGGTGAGGGCCTGGAGGGAGTTGTCGTCGGTGGGCTCCAGGCTGGCCACTTCCTGGGCGAGAGTAAAGGCTTCATCCTGCTTGCCTGTACGCTGCAGACCAATGGCCTTGAGGACCTACAACATTACAGAGAATTAAAATCAAACTGATTCATGAATACCACTCTCTCACTGTTAATCTACAGTTACAGTAGATATAGAAGTCATGAGTGTAAGCATTTGCATGCATACTCTGGTTGTGAATCACGGGGCATCTCACAATACAATATCACAAGAGATTTCTCTGTGATACTTCACAGCATCTGTGTTACTGCTGAGGATAAAATACTCTTATAATGATATTCTTCACCGCAGGTTTATTAACCCTATTCATTTGATTATAGCATCTCCATGTGGAGTAATAAAGCAGTAATTTTGGTACGTATGTGGCCAAGTCTTAAAGAGTTCAGCGCGCATATGTTTTAATAAATATTTTCATATTGGACGTATTGATAATGTAGTGAAAACGTTACAATATAAATCACATTTACGCTGGTAACTATAACAATTTTTTTTTGTGGATAATATATTGCCCCAAAAATCAGTGCGATAAACATTATTATTGTTATTTTAGGACCATTAAATGCCACTGACAATGACAAGACAATACCATAAAGCAATTTTTTACCTTTTAAAGATTTAGATATTTGAGATTTTTACCAGATTGGAGCAGAGGCAAAAAAAGTGAAAAGAAAAGGTTCATATTTTAAGTATCAGCACATTTTTCACAATAAAGAGCATTCTTACTGTTGAAGTACCATTTACGGTTTCTTGGTTTGCCCTTTTTAGCTTTTCTTTTTTTGGTGACAGGATTGATTCTGGCATTAAGAAAACGCCCAGCTTTGCATTTAGCCCATTTTATGTAAAGTATGGCTGATACAGTCACAATCTTCCAGCATTCAGCAGGTAAAAGTCAGCTCCTCAGGAGAACGTCTGCCAGCTGATTAATGTGATTCTGCAGCAGTGCTGACCTATTACAGCAATTAAGCCACAAAAGCTTAAGTGTTAACGATTTTATATTGATTAAAGTGTGAGGGGAGGCATGCTGTGATACAAGCCCCCGTTAAACTAGGCATATACTGCCCTGTAGATGTGGCAGCTGTTCTTGTTGTTAGGAGTCTAGGTGCACATAAGCCGTGTGATACATGGCTGTGACAAACTGTCTAAACAGTAAGAGCAGAAATAAGCTCTATCTGTACAGGATTACTATCTCAGGGAGTTCTGGGTAATTTTCTCTTTAATGGGGTTTTTTATCCTCTGTGATTTTATTCCCGTCCAGAACGATCATGTGGGTGTTTTTCTCAGATGTCCTCTGAGAAAATTACAGGCTGAATTATCTACTGTTTTTCTCTGAACTCCGTGCTCCTCCGGTAATTTTAGTCCCGTCCGGACGCACATCTCTGAGTTTCATCTCCTCGCCTTTAATAAAATAGATATTCGTCCTCTGCCGCGCACCGTAATTACACTTTGGGCGTGCCACGGTTTCTACGGAGATCCACGTTAAAAACACAACAGCGAGTGGAAATGGAGGAGCTACTGAACGCCGCAATGTCATGTGACCAACAAAGCCTTTTATTAAAAATGTTTTTTAAATTGCTAAAAAATATAGATTGTGAGAGTATGATCAGACTAAAATAAACATCACATTTGGTGAGAAAGTCAGATTTGTTTCACATTTAAATGCTCTGTATGAGCTTAGCATTAACCAAAATTCTTTAAAGGCTTTTTTAAACATAATGTAAAATGTGAAGCACTGCAAACTGAACCACTTATGAACCACACTGAGACCACCTGAGGTCGTTTATAGGGATCTTATTGACATATGCTAAATAAACCATGACCCAGCAGGTCTTACACCACTTAAAATGCTGAAGTGTGAAAACACCCTGAGATTCTGGGCCAGAGCCCGGTTTCCTGGCCCGAGTTCTTAGAAAGCGACCCACCTTTGCGCAGTGAAGATCCCTGTGCTTCTTCAGCAGCTTATCCGCCTGCTGGATCGCCATCTTGTTATTGCCATTGTCCAGGTAATCTAGAAGAGGAAGAAAATATGTAGATGTTAGAAATTATATTTTAAATCCTTTGAAATTTTACACATGATTGTATTTGTTTGGGCGATACACTATGCCCAAAAAATAACGGTAATAAACAATGATATTGCCATTTATGCCAGTGACTATAATAAAATAACAACAGAAAAGTGGCTATTATATACTGCTCAAACTGATGTCAGAATTAAAAATGAAGACACATATCGCAATATAACTATATATTATTGTACAGGTATTCTCTTATACAATAAGTAATGCCGGGTATCGAAATACCATACCAAAAAGGCACTGGCCGAAATGTCTCGTTACTACAGAGTACTGAAAGATGCATGAAATGCACATAAACGTGCCAAACACGCACAGCGAGGTAAACATGTCTTAGTGCTCTAAAGTCTGATTCTACTTCTTAAGATTCATCCACACTTCATTTCATTTAAACTGTCGAAACCCCAACACTGTCCTGCCCGGAGATTAGGCTACGCTGTGTACTCTTTACCCTGTTTTACTGCACCAAAAGTACATTTTACACTAAAGTTACCCTTTAAATGCAATGTTACTGGATTGAGGAGCTAATAATTTTTTCTGTGACGCAAATCCTGCTTTTACTCATCTGACCAAAAGATGACAGTGCCCCCACCCCCATCCCTGACACCTAATCTCAACCTAACCTCCACCCCAACCCTGAAAGGCTTAAGCTGACAGAATGCAGAAGACCATTCTTCAGGACAGCTGGCTGCCAAAATTAACCAGACCAGACAAACAAAGACAATTTAAATTAAATAACGGCAATCTTTTATCTCATTTAACTAAATAGAATGTATAGTAAATATTTGTGAGAGAAGCATTCGGTATACGGTTTACAAATGTTAACTACATTACATTATTGCATTACAACCAGGGGTTGTAAACGGTTTATATCGATAATGGAATTGTATTGTGTAGACCGAATTTAAGAAAAATATCGTAATATCGTTTTTTTTCAAATATTGTCACTCCCTACATTAGTTGGAGTGGAAATTTGGATTAAATAGTCTAAAAAGGTTCAGCCCACTATCTCCCCTCACAGATATAATCCAGCTAACCAGCCATTAATCCATTACCTTTATTCAACTACATACAGCCACTAGTTTCTCACACCATGCTGTGGTTTCATTTCTGTAATTTCTGCTCAGTCTGCCTGGAGCCTAAAGCTGTTCCTGATTTAAACCCTCCTGCCCTGGCCCTCAGCACCTCCACTGTGCCCTCAGTGCCCCCTGCCGCGGGTATGCATTACAACCAGGGGTTAATTTGGGATTTAGAAAGTGGGCGAGACCAACTTTTTTCATTGGTGCCAATAATACATGCGGAAAATATTGTTTTGGGGCAGTGTATTGGCAAGAACTTAACAATAAAAACATATCATAGGAAAATATTGATATTTTATCATCAAACTGTTATAAACTTTCGTTTTGTACCAACAATATGCTTATTTTGATATCACAAATTTTATGGACAATTTATTACAGTGTATAAAATCAATATATTGTGGTTTGTATTTGTTATTAAACAATAAATTGTGCAACCCTAGCAGAACCATGACAACATACAATTGGTATTCAAAAAAAATATTTTCACTTCCAAACCACAAAGGAAACACAACTAAATACTGGATTATCAATAACCTTAACACTGGATACGTATGATTGGATGGGCCACAGGCACAGTCATGCAAGCTAATCACGCAAGCTAATCATGAAATTCAAATGATATTTATTGTAAAACAACATTAGTTACAGGCCAATATGATTAAAAATATTAAAACATTTAGGTAAAATATTAAACAGGTGTTTATTTGTAACACAATAAATAAAACATAAGGCATAAGTAAATGTTTTAGTGTGTCTAAATAAGTATTTTTAACGGCACTGTATGTTTAATAACACGTTACTTACATTTTTCTACGATATTCTACAACATTGTGACAACCTTTTGAGACAATCTAACAAACACATTTTGGCAAAAATGGCAAGGTAACTCAACATAAGAAGCAACTTTTGACAATATTACAAGAAATCAGACATTGTGGCAACCTTCTGAGACAATACTAGCATTGCCTTTTGACAAGGTTGCAGCAAAATTGTATCAATGCTATTAGAAAGTAGATGGTGACAAATCTGTAAAAATAGATTAAAACACAGCCACCATTACCACACAAACCACCCATATATGATCTTTTCTGGATATAAAGCACGTTCAAATGGTAACCTTCACAGAAGCCACAATACTATGCCACAATATGTTTTACATTTTTCAAAAAACAGTCTCCAATATATCAGTTTTGATTATATATCAGCCATCTGCAGGGCCAATATAAAGTACTGCTTAACCTACACTTACTAAACACCTTACTAAATAAAAACTAACTATTTTATCTTAATAGAAATGCACTCATGTAGCCTAGGTCTTCTACAGACATGAAAAAAAAACATTTTAAACTCAACACCTAATTAACTTAAAATATTTAAAGAAACAGATAGGAAATTGACACCAAGCTGAAAGACTGAGGTCAGATTTCACTATAAGTTTAAGTTGTTTAGCTACAATATGACATGAACACACAGAACATCCCAATGAACACTATTACATTATGACAAACATGGGATAACCCACTATATAAATGTTGAAATGTAATGCAAAAATGCAAAATTCCTCAGAATGTGTCTAGAAGGTTGAAACAACATAGTGACTAGAAAGGAGCTCCTGTAGGCGAGGTAAATACCCTAGGACCCCCTTGGAAACAGAATCTAATCCCAACAGGGATAGTTTTTATGCATGGAACACTACTACGAATTCTGCTAAGTAACCAACAGAAGAAAATAAAACCATATGGCAGAGTTATATAAGACAACACTAACACTAACATATCTAAAAATGTTGCAGAAACAATGTAATAAAACAGCTTTGACTATTTTTGGATCAGTATCAGATCAATAAAACATACAAGTGTAAACAAACCCAAGATAGATTTACAACAGATACAACTCCAATCTTTCAATCCACTTTAGTAAACCACCTTCCAGTACAACCAAAACTGCAACTAAAACACCAGTAATATTGACAAGGCAATGAGTGAATTTGCAAACCTTAAATCAAACTTTAGTCCAACAAAATGAAGGTGAATCTAACTTAAACCACAACTTCTGCACAAATGTCGTAGCAACGTATAAAGAAAGCCAAAATTAGGCCAATCATTGTGACAAACAATGCCTCAGGATTGTAAGAAAGTAGGTGGAACAACATTGTGACAACCTTTTTTATGAGACAGTAAACATCACAAATTGACAGCAATGCTAAAAGAAAGCAGATACTGGAACCAAATTTGAGACAAACATTTCAGCAAACATGGCAATGTAAGTAAGTTGACGTTTTTCCAACTTGGATTGCAAATGGCACAACTCTGATAACATTAAAGCAACGTTCTAAGACAGCAGGCGTTAAGACAACATTTGCAGCACCACCTTTTGACAATGTTGTAGCAACTCTGCTGCATTGTTTTAAAACAGCAGATGTTAAGACAACCTTTTGTGAAAGAATTTGTAAGACACGTTTCCACTCATTGAACTCAACATTGAAGCAACGTTGAAACACTGTTTTGAGACAGCAGACATTGTGACAACCTTTTCTGAAACAATAGAACCTGCCACCTTTTGACAACGTTGTAGGAAACGTTACTATTCTTCGTCAACGTTAAAGCAACGTTTTAAGACAGCAGATGTTGAGGAAACCTTACCAGCACCACCTTTTGACAACGTTGTGACAATGTTGTGTGCACTTGCTGGGAGTCAGGGTCATTTAGCAGGCTAGCTAGCTACATGAAAATCAAATTGTTTAGCTAAAACACATCTAATGTAATTTATATTAAAGCATTAAACAGAATTTCCCAGCGTGTTTCATTTCACCTCTATTAACGCTAGCTAGTAGCTATCTCTGTGAGATAATTTATGAAGAAATGCCAAACCAGATTTCTCTGACAGGAGCAGAACACGGTCTAATATCTCTCTACACTTTGAACAAGAGGGGTTTACCTCATTAAATACAGAATATCCTGCTTTTTAACGAATCAAATGAGCAGAATTTGCGCTAAATGCTACAGTAGACTGCAGCTAACCGCAGAAAGTCCTTTAGCTATTGTAGCTAGAAGTTGGTTTAGTTAACCTAGCTGCAAGAAAGCTAGCTTAGCTAACTATAGCTAGTTAGCATGCTACGCTAATTTGACACTGAGCAGTCCACTGATTTGCCCTGAGCTAGTTAGCTAGCTAGGCTAGTTAAGCTATTTGACATTACAGCTGCATTCCTAGCCGTTTTAGCGCTTTTACCGGTTAGATGTGCGCAAATAAATCAATCTGAGGGGAAAACTCAGTGTTAGCCGTTAGCATGCGGGTCCGCTCCGTGTATCAGCGAGACCTCCGTGAGAAGGGCGGCCGCTCCAGCGCACCTACAGTCCCGGGCGCAGGCTAACCGAGACAGGGGTCGCAGCTCGCGGGCCTCACCGGCGGCAAACCGCCCTCTCTCCCTCACCCAGACTAACCGCGCTCCCCGCCGCTCTAACCCCGTAGCGGAGCGCCTGCAGGAGGCCGAGCTGCGCGAACAGCCGCCGGTTTCGTACCGTAAATGGGTCTCAATCTCCTGTCGTTAGGGTCCTGCACATGGCCCCTCGCCGCCATGATGGAGGTTACCGGGATTAATTGCGGAGCATGCGCAGTGAGCACCTAGCCGAGCTCTGCGCTCCTGATATTATACACTACATTATACACCATATACCCATAATATACCAATAATCATAATAATCAATAATCAAACACTCTGTAATATATATTTATTTTACCACGATTGTACCAAAGGTGGCTAGTTTTAAATAAACATAAAATGACATTATAATAATATTAAATGTAGGCAAACTGTTCATTCTTGTCCAATATAATTTAATGCATATCTTCTGATGTGAGTTGAATATTACACAATTAAATAAAAGTTATGAATAAAATAAGAACTATCATTTAATTTAAAAATTAAGTCAACTTATCTAAACATCTGCCTTATCTTATTCTATTTGTGTGCGTGTTTATGGAGCCATTTTGGTATAGGTAATATATGATTAGTATGGTTACAGGTGTGTTAATTCAGATAAAATCCATACATATAATATAGGATTTTGTCTTAACTGGTAAACATTTTTATTAAAAATAATACATTCACATAAATTGTAAAAATGTCTTTTATTCATGATAAATGCACCAATTGTTTTTAAACTTGGAATAAAAATAATAACATTGAGTTACACTGAAAGGTAGAAAACTATTTTATTTTCTTCTTCGTAAAGTTGACGCTTTACAAAAACTGGAGACACAAGATGATATCCCCCATCAGCCATAACATTAAAACCACTACCAAATATTGTGGTGATTGAACAGTTTTTGGCATTAAATCACCAAACGATGGTAAGCTGTATATTGCAATATGGTCACATGGCAATCATATTATCCAGTCTTATTGTCAACATAAAAACAAATGTATGCATTTTCAAGCCAGGTTCTTCCAAAGTCTTTCATATGCAGTTTTGAACAATGTATACATGTACGTAGGTAATACATTTTTTTTTTTTTATTAAAGGACAGAATTGTATATTTTAAAATACCTTTTACCAGGTGGGCCACAGGTAGGGGTCTGCCTTTTTCTGTTTAGAAAATATATGGTGTCTGTCTCTTAACACAGATAAAACTCTACGGTAATAATTGTATACAACTGGTATACAAAATGAAGACAACAACAATAAGAAAACAGCATTTTCTTAATATTATTTGTTGTCCTGTTACATATTGAGCTTATTAACAAATGTCTGTTAACGTCTTTGTGCAGAGTAGAGACTTCTGGATGAGAAGAAATTTTATTAAAAACAGTTTATTCATCCTCTCCTTCTGAACTCGGCTCTTCAGAGGGTCCTGCTCGTTTATGCTTGGAACTTCCTCCAGCACTAATCTGCTTATCAAAGTCTTCCTCAGTGATTTTCTTCTTTTTGAGTCTCTTCAGTAGCCGAGTGTCATTCAGAAGTTCCTGCATGTCCTCATCATCCACATCTGATCCCTGTGACCAAAACAGAAATTAAGGGTTATAAAGGCAATAATGCAGCATTTTTATCTTAAACGCTTAAGAATGATGTTGATGTTCAAGAACGGAGTCATATTAAGTGTAAAATCCTGTAATATTACTCTACCGCCTTAGTCCACTAGCTTCTCTCACTTTCATTGATGTTTCTGTATCTCTCAGCTTGTCCAGAAATGCATGTGTAAAGCATGCCCTTTATTGGTGGCTCAAGGTGTGTATTACACTTCCTAACAGTAGGGGGAGCACACTAAGCCCTAAAGCTGTCCTCCTTATGTAGTAAAAGTATAACTACAGGAAGAGCAGCTAACATACATAAATAATCAGTAAACTACAGTAAGCTACTGATTAATTAAACCAAACTGACCTCATCCAGCTTCCTTTTGGCGGATATCTTTTTCTTCTTGTCCTTTTTGGATTTCTGTTTGGACCAGGCTTGGTTCCTGACGAAGTTCTTCCTGGGCGGGGCTTCTTTATCTTTCTCCTTCTGTTGCTGGAGCATCTTCTGCCTCTGTTTCTCTCTGTTCTTGTCTTTGTACCGAATCGAGTCGGTGTCGGGAACTTCTTCAAAACCCGGAAACGACTTCCCTCTCAGCTCGGGCATCTTCGGCATCCGGAGGAGAGCAAAGCCCCGAGCTAACGAGGCAAAATCCAGATCTGACCAAAATAAATAAAATTAAATACAAAAATATTCTGTGATTAACTTTGATTAATCTCATTTGTTCTTAGGTCGCAAGATGTTGCTATTTATAGCTTTATGTTTGAGTAAAATGAACATTGTTGATTTATTCTATAAACTACAGACAACATTTCTCCCAAATTCCAAATAAAAATATATCAAAAATGTCATTTACAGCATTTATTTGCAGAAAATGAGAAATGTCTGAAATAACCAAAAAGTTCATTTTCATAAAGTTTTAAGAGTTCAGAAATCAATATTTGGTGGAATAACCCTGGTTTTTAATCAGTTTTTTTATGCATCTTGGCATCATGTTCTCCTCCACCAGTCTTACACACTGCTTTTGGATAACTTTATGCTGCTTTACTCCTGGTGCAAAAATTCAAGCAGTTCAGTTTGGTGGTTTGATGGTTTGTGATCATCCATCTTCCTCTTGATTATATTCCAGAGATTTTTAATTTGGTAAAATCAAAGAAACTCATCATTTTTAAGTGCTCTCTTATTTTTGTCCAGAGCTGTATGTCTGTAAGAGTTACGTTAACCTAATGCAGATGTAATGCAGATGTAATTTACTGACCTTTGACCCGGAATATGAGGCTGCACTCGTGTTTAGCGTAGGCCTGAATGAACGAGACGAAGGCCCGCATCCCTCTCTCAAACACGGCCCGGTCTCCCAGCGCCAGAACCTTCAGATCCGGCAGAACGTTCTCCACGTCCCTCACCGCGGGGTACAGCTGCAGCGGACACTGCAGGACAACAGTATCTATTAGTATTATTATAATATTATTAACGTTTACAGGGATATACCGGATATTCTGCTGATTATATGGCTAAAAACTTATTTTTATATATTCAACCAACCCCTGATATCTTAATGCACTCTATTATAAATCATACTGCACTTTGTAGTTATGTCTGCTATGTTATGTTACATTAAAACTAATATGTGGATGCTCTTATTCTTTAAAAAGCTGGAAAAAAATAAGTGTGTTTTAGTCACGTTCACCTTGCAGCATTAGGGTATTGGGTTCTGCATGTGTGATAAACTGTGTGACAAATTATGTTAGACTTAAAAAAATTAAATAAGAATTTACCTTCTGATTTATGGAGAGAAAATTGACGTACGATTCCTCCATCGGGAGCAGGAAGACGAGAGCGCTGCCTCGGTTCCCAATACGAGCTGTTCTTCCACAGCGATGCACGAAAGAACTACAGGAAACAAACTTCTATTCAACTGCTGAACACATTTCAATAAATCAATCAATCAATTAATCTTTATCCACCAATATCTACTTAAGAGTGTTCTTACAAATCCAAATTTGCTTTTATTTATTAGCAGGCAGTATGAACCCAAGATGTTTAATGTTTTAATGTATAATACCAATTCAGTCAAATTCATTTATTTATTATCAATTAATGCAGCTTGTGGTTGTGCATGGTCTTGCTAAAAAAAAATGCATGCGTGTGCAAAAAAGAAATTTTATCTTAAGAACAGTTCAAGGCTTATTAAACTACCCTACCTTGCGCTGCTTGGAGGGTCGTACTGGAGAACCCAGTTAACGTCCGGGATATCGATGCCTCTCGCCATTACATCTGTGCACACCAGTATCCCACTGCAGATCACAACAAAACATCTATCAACAAATCAAATCTATTAAACTAGAACTCTACTAAACACAAGCACTAAACAGTATATCCCAATGTCTGTGGACACATCATATGAGAACGTATTTTAGCTCTGCGAGGCAGCGAGATGGACAATAGTTAGAAATGTTTTAAATAAAGACATTTTTACACTAATAACAGTCTTTGCAATGTCATATGTTACTTTACAACATGTGTAATAATGCCCTGCTAAATGCAGTTCAGCCACTGACCTAGTCTTAGAGTCTCTCAGAGTAAAACACCAAATCCACCGGAGATCCTATTTAAACCTATAGTTACTTACACACAGAGATGGGTAGAGTCCAGGTCCAGTATTTTTATTATAAACTAGTGCAAACAGAACTGTTCTAAACATACACCTACCTATCTTAATTTTACTACTTGTTCCTTAGCTTAGCTACTGGGTAAATCATACAACACTGATGTGTTATTCGCACAAACAACACAGGCCAAGTGGGCGGGGACATAAATACTAATTCACGGGTTGATGTAGACACAGTGCTTTTACTGATCGACTCGTTTTTCTGAATATTTTCTTTTACTAGTTACTGCAGACAATGAGGAAGAGGTTGAGAAAGAGTTTCATCATGTGCAGCATCATAAACAACTCAGAGAGACCCACTGTATTTCACAAACAACAAGAACAAGAGGATTGTAGCGGAAGGAGAGCTTTAAGGAAACCAAAATCAGAAAACACTAAATCTTCAAACTAAATGGATTTACCTTTTCAGCTGCCGAAACTCTGAGAATATTTTGTTCCGCTTGTCCTTCATTTTGCCGTGGATGCAAAGAATGGTGACATTTTTAACCAGGAACTCCAGAGCTTTACCGAAATACTCCACACATGCACATGTACTGCAGAAACCAGGCAAAAACAGAGAGAATATAAAAATATTACATTTACACCTACAATTTACACTGAATTTGTGAAGCAGGGCTGAACAATATATCATTTTAAGCATCATCACAATATAAAGCAAATGTATTGATCATTCTGATGAACTTATCCTGTACAACAGAGGAAACTCTCGCTCTTCCCTTAATGTGGCGGGCCTGATGAGAGCCAGTTTTATCATCATAACATTTCTGATGGTATTTTTTCCGGCAGCACTTGAGGATACTTTCAAAGTTCTTAAAATTCTTCTTTTCGGATTGTCTGACCTTCATTTCTTAATAAAGTATTATTTTTTTTACTTAGTTGAGTAGTTATTACCATAATATGAATTTCTATTAATTTGCATATGGATTTCTGCATATGGAAGTTTAGTAAATACCTGAAGAAGACGAGCTGCTTCTCGTGTGTGTGTTGTCTGAGGAAGGCCACCAGCGTGTTAAACTTCTCTTCAGTTCTGCAGATCTATAAACAGGAAATAAACAGTATGTTTTATATGATTTTATAATGATAATAATGGATATGAAATGGATGAAGGATGAATCGTGTGTATATATACTGACTGTATAATAGTTCTCCAGCCTGGCGGGGGTTTTCTGTGCGCTGCTCGCGGCGACTCCTTTCTCCTTCACTGTGATCCGGACTGGGTTCCGGAGTCCCGCCCGCACCAGTTTCTCCAGTTCCTGCGTCTGAGTGGCGGAGAAAAGACCAGTGCGCCTCTGCTTCGGCAAAAACCCCAGTATAGTGTTCAGACTGGAAACACAGACAACACAGAGAGAGAAATTAATAAATAATAATATGAATCGTTAAAAGCGAATTACACTCTGAATTCAGAATGCACAGAATAATTAGCAACCACATTATTCTGATAAAAATGAAAGAAAAAAAAGCACTTTCTGAGACATTACAGCTGAATAATATAAACTGTATAGGACTGGTACAGTAACGTGAGCTAAGCTATCGCAGGATTAGCATTTGTTTGAGGTAGTAAATGTATTGTGCTTCTTTGGTAAAAGAAAAATAGATGGTTAAAATTTATATATATTTTAAGTTATATTTTTTGAAAAGCAAGAACAAACACTAATTTAGGCTATGTAATGCATTTACTGTTTTCATCATTCATAAATGATCATCTCAGATCATTCTTATTATTCTCAATGTTACATAATTGTATTAAATGTTTTATATGAAACTAAAGGACACCTTGCTTCAAATCCCATATCCAGCAACCGGTCCGCCTCGTCCAGAACCAGAACATCCAGAGCCTTCATACAGCTGGCCAGATCCAGCCCATCAGCTTTCCTCCTGAACATGTCCTCCAGACGGCCGGGGGTCCCGATCACGATGTTCGCCCTGAGATTAGCATTAACCATTTGCATTATTTAACTTCATTTACACTCGATTTTATTTTGTCACATTAAAATTATAATTAAAATGATAAAAAAAGATCATAATTACCCACCCATGAGTCTTAAAGTTATTGACGTCATTAATAGGGTTGCTTCCACCAATCAAAAGAATCTGTCTGCAATAATAAAAAAAAAACACATTAGTTTCTTATTACCTATATCACCAATTAAAGCAAAAATATTGGCACAGTTCTTTTATAATTATAGACTAAACCTGACGTCTCCCAACAATAAAATAAAAAGTGCTGTAAGATGTATTATTCTATAATTAATTAATTTGCTTATATCAATGTGAGTGTTTAAGAGAATTATAAAAGTTGGTTTGTTTAAAAAATATAAAACCGTATAATGTGTAACTACAGTTTTGTTTTTGGTAAATTACTATTGTTTTTTACTATTTATTATTACTATTTTTGGGACCAAAAAAAAAAAAGAAACTGTAAATTGTATTTCTGATGTTTAATCAGAGTTTAAGAAATGCACCTCTGTCAACAGATATGCACACTCTAAAGATCTCTAAAATTAAAATCTAAAATGATATAGGGTGATAAAATAAGAAATTCTAATTGTCGGCCCCCTTAAATTAGAATTTATGTCTGACCATCATCATAAATCACATAAATGATGTGTAGTGGGCAATACAAACCTGAACTGAGGAAATTCTTCTAGAAATTGTCCCATAACTTCACTGATCTGCACAGCCAGCTCTCGCGTCGGAGTGATGATCAAAGCACCGACCTGCAAAAATAAATAGATAATTTAAAAAGCCGCTCTGACCGGTAGTGTGCATGCGTGTGAGTTTATACACTGTTATACACAGTCTGTGATGGTCTATCTGAACATTTACCTGCATTTTCTTCAGCTTCTCTTCACGCTTTAGAAGAATTTCCAGAACAGGAATCACAAACGCCAGAGTTTTCCCGCTTCCCGTCACCTGAATACAAATATAGATTTCGATGATTGTATTATTGATCTTATTAGTAACTGATTTAAGGCAAAAAGAAAGCTTTTTTATTGTTCTTACCGCTTCAGCAGCAATGTCTTTATTACTCATAAACAGAGGGATGCAGGCGGACTGGAACGAGAAACACAGTATTATACAAAGACCCTCCCAACATACCAACATAATCATGTAAAAAACTCCAAATAAACCAAATAAAA
Source organism: Astyanax mexicanus (assembly GCF_023375975.1). Lineage (NCBI taxonomy): Eukaryota > Metazoa > Chordata > Actinopteri > Characiformes > Acestrorhamphidae > Astyanax > Astyanax mexicanus. The sequence continues at coordinate 884,992 of NC_064427.1, forward strand.
ACCTCCATATTTTCCTACATATTCATAGTTTATTACAATTATTTCTTGGACAATATATTGTACAACAATAGCAGTTTTTGTGACAGGTATTCTCTAGGTCAGGGTTGGATTTTTTGTCAGACATCATGGAAACATCTACATAGCTGTTAATTTCCTGGGGTGGTCCTGATGAGAGCCAGTTTCATCATCATCATAACATTTTTGCTGGTCTTGTTTGTGACTGCACTTGAGAATACTTTCAAAGATCTTGAAATTCTACTTTTTGTATTGACTGACCTTTATTTTTTCTTAAAAGTATTTTTTTTTCTTTATTTAGTTGAGTAGTTGTTTCTTCTCATAATCTGGATTCGAACATTACTCAAATATTCACTATTCACTGTATACCTGTAACTCTACCTCTTCACTACTTTACTTTAACTGATGCTCTCAAACTTTACATTAAGAGACAAGAAATTCAAGTAATTAACTCTTGATGAGTTCAGCACAGCTGTTAACTGAAAGCCTGAATTCCAGGTGACTCTACCTCATAAAACTGACTGAGAAAATCCAGCAAAGGTGTGCAAAACTGATCATCTAAACAAGTAAAATATGAAACATATTCTGGTTCGTTTAACATTTTTTTGTTATTTTAACTAGTAAATCCTGCCTGCTCTAACTGGTCCCAGTTCAATCCTACTGGTGGATCCAGTAGCTGAGTGGAGGAGATCCCAGTGCTCCCAGTACAGTTTTACTAAACCAGTACCTGAACTGGGGTCATGAAGGTAAAGCCCAGTTTCTGGAGGGTCCGCTTTATCCCGTCCTGAAGATTCACAGATAAACTGTCCCATCTTCCCTCCGTCACGCGCTCCATCCTTTGATCTTCTTTTTAATACTAAACTATAAACTCACATGCTGTAAACACGCTCTGTGTGCAGCGCGGTCCGGGGTCCGACCGGAAACACGGCCCGAGCACCACCGTTCCGCCCCGGAACTGCTTTATTACATTATAAATCATATTCAGGAGCAGATTAAGGATTTATTAAATAACACATTACGATATGATAATACAGTGTTTTACAGGGGGAAAATTACACTAAATTAATCTTAAAATGAATGGGTTCTTAGGGAGCAACTGAACAAAATCAGAGTTTATAAATGTTCGATCCTCTATGACATTCATTTTATTTTTTTGAGGCTAAAGCCAAATGCTAAAGCATTTTTACCGCTAACATAAATGTGAAATCTGACTGCATGTTTCCCTGAGGCAACAGTAGAAAAACTAAATTTTAGTGACTAAATAAAAACAAAACATATTAATAAAATATGTAATTTAATGTATTTAGATATTCAAGTACATAAACAAATGTTATTGATTGAGAGATGTCAAGGCCACTACTTATTAAGGAGTGGGAACGAGATCCTAAGGCATGGCCACAACTTATTAAGGTGTGAAAACGAGATCTTAATGTGTGTGAATGAGATAATTGAGACATAGTCACAATTTATTAAGGTGTGGAAAGGAGATAATTAAGGAGTAGCCAGAGAACAATAAAGCTTGTTTTCCTGTAAATGAAAGGCCACAAAGAAAATGAATTATTAAACATTTAAATTCAGTTCTTAATGTTAATCCAAAACACATCATACTGAACTGTTTGCACAAGAAAATGTTTTAGATTTTATTTAACTTTCTATATGACCAAAAACTGAAGAAAAACGAGAAGAGTTTTTTTTTTAAGAATATTGTTTTATTAAACCAGATTCATTTTTGACATATCAGCATTCTACTTTACATTTTGTACAGTTTTACCATCAAATCTGCAGTAGTCTTCGCCAATCAGTGTTCTCTCTGTATAGTACACAAGAATTCTCAAGAATTCATGTCCATACAAACATTTAATAATAATACAAAAGTACATAAATTACTCCCCCTGTCCGAGTTAACAAAAATGAACATATCAGCTACACTGTAAACGCTGGTACATCCACTTAACCTAAAATATATATTATTACATCACATGGAAACAAGCGGTCGAACTGGGTTTATTCAGCTTTACATATAAATATTTAAATGAAATAATTTAGCTTCATTCAGGACACTACTATGAATTGTTTATGTGAATTTAATTGAATAAACCCAGTTTGTTTGCTTGTTACAGCCTGAAGTGATGCTGGTTAATTGGATATACCATGATTAACAGTGTGCATGGATGGAAAATATAATAAATGTTTTTAAGTAAACATAAGTTTACTGATAATAAACGCTTTATGTTAAATTATGTGCCATTAAAGACTCATGAATTGCACTGGAAAAGGCAAAATAAGCTTCGCCCACAAACCTTAAACACCTGATACGCAACAATCGATGCATCTTTAATTTTTTCCTAATTTAAATCAGCAGCTGATCTACTTTTACCCTTAAAACGCAAAACACCCGACCGAAAACCATGCGGAATTTACCTACGCCACACACACACTTCATATAAACCCAACAAACCTTCTTTTACCAGATTATCTGAGGAACAGCCCGTCCCATATCTCACCTACATCACTGATCCTCACTAAAGAACACACTGAGTGCATTTACATGAACTTAAAATAATCTGATTAATGCAAAAAAAAAAAAAAAAAACTGGAGTTTACGTGTGTAATCAGATTTAGTGAAAGGTTTACAAGAGTCAAGGAATAATCAGATTTTTGAGTTGCAACCAGCCAATAAACTCCCAGAACAAGATGTGTCTTATACATTGCGTAAAACCCTAACGTTCCGCCATGGACTTTTTAACATATGGAGGTGCAGTTAGGATCATACGTCAGCTATAAGATCCCATCAGCATCCCATTTGGACAGGATCTGACTTATTTCCATCACCAGGTGCACAGACTGAGACATCTCAGAATTCCCTAGAACTTTACACTCACTGAGAAATACAGAAATCTGATTACTGAGCTCAAATCCAGCTCTCTCTATCAGATTCCTTAATCAGATCTAATCTCACCTAAGAAATCTATTGAACTGCACTTTTCATGTGATCAATAACTTGAATAATCAGTATTATTTGAAGTAATAACTGCAGTAATCTGATTATGGACACAGTTTAAGTGCATGTAAACACATTCAGTGAGTTTAAAAAAAAAAAGAAGCCTAACAGAATAAAACAATAAAAGAATCAGAGATTAAAATAAATTAAGATTAAACACAAAGGATTTGTCTAAAAGTGACCAAAACCAAACGTATAGAAACTAAAGAATCTAAATAATAAGATAAAGATAAAGAAGAAACTGAAGGAGTGAAGATGAGGCTCTTCTGAGATCGGACGCGGCCGGATATCCGATCCGTCCGAGTCGTAGACGGCTGTGTTCAAGGACGAGTGCAGAGAGAGAGAGAGGGATCAGACGGAGGTCTGGAGGTTTCGTTTACACGACTCTCCGCACCTCGAAAAATCTCTTCAGGTAGTAAATCTGTCCGAGCGTCATCGCAACCAGAACCAGAGCTTCAAAAAACGACCAGAGCACCACCCTGCTGTTAGTGTTGTCGTTTACTAGAAAAAAGACAGAGATAAAGAGAGAGAGAGAGAGAGAACTTATTATGCATTGTTTTTTTATCTTGATATTATGTAGATTATAGGACACAAACAGTGTCACTATATTAGAACAGTCCCATTTCCACACCCTGGTTGCCAGGTACAGAACACAACAGGACAGAAACAGTCCACTGCAGCCATGAAATAAGCAAACTGGCTGTTTTTCTGCTTAACAGGTAATCACTGAGCTTCAGTAAGGTTGCTGACCATAGCTTGACAATTTACCACCATCACCACTAGCATATTAGAGAGTGGGGGAAATCTCATTTACTGTCGCCTGTTGCACTCACTTGCTCTGTGTATTCTTTCTCGGACCTCCATGTACTCCTGCTCGTGCTTCACTGCAGTCATCGCCACCGCCAGTTCATTAATCATCTCCTCCAGCTTGTTCTGATGAGCTGAAGAACGTAAAGAGTGAATGTTAGTGACTGAATAATACGTGAAATATGAAGATGCTCTTCTTCCAACTCAAAAACCCCACAGAATCTTAAGGCGGACACACACTGAACTCGCCGCTATGTGACATGAAGCACCGTTTCTTGTTTTGTTTTTTTTTATATATATTTTTTGTTATACAGAAAATTCTTAGATGAAGAAATATAACATTTTAGATAAGATAACTCAGTGGTTCTCAAACTGTAAAAGCAATGTACCAGCCATGATCTTGCTTACTTTTGCAATCTCTAAATTACTGATTATTGTCAATGATGCAGTATGCCTGCTGAGACATGCTGGAAATCTTAAGACTAAAGGGAGAATAAAGATTAGTAGACTACAGAGTCTACATGGCACTTTCTCGTACCCTAGGCTACTTATTTTACTACTATTACTAACAGAGAAACTATTGTAAATTGTGGTGTTTCACAGGGTTCAATTTTAGGGCCAATTAAACTGTAAATAAAGATGTGTAAGCTTTCTACAGGCTCTACCAGATTAAACACTAAACACAAACAAATCTGATGCTGTGAAATTAAGAAGTAAAACGTTTTAGAACCACAAACTTTTTTGAAAACCACTGGTCTAGATTATTTATCTTCTAATAAGTTCAGAATGCTCCGTACAAAAAAGTTTGATCTCTTTTACAGTAAGCTAGAACGTATTCCCGATGGTAAGACCAGCTGAAGACACTGGAACTGCTTGTCAACTCTTGTGATGCTGGAGAAGACGAAACCGAATCTTCATGTGAAGCTCTGCTCTTTAGTGCACGAGTGTCAGTTAAGGGACGTAAACTTTTATTTTTTGTGAGCAAGATGGGACATTTAAAATCTTTTAAATACTGGATTACTGACATTTAATGCAAATTTCAACTTATAAGTCAGTTAATATAGATTTAGTTAAATGTAATAATAAAAAATATTGCATGGGGCACTGTGGTGCCCAGAGAAATTGAACAACACTTTTGTCCAATAAATGTCCCTCAGCTCTGGAGCACCTGTGTGTTAACCTGCATTTAGAATAATGGTTTGAAACGATTGTGTTGTATCCCATTCAGTGTGCACCCGCCTTCAATCAACACAACCCATAATTTTATCCCAAACACTGGCTGACCTTTTAAAACCAACCTTTACAGGCACATATATTTACATGCAGGAGGGCCGTTAATGATGTGTGAGGTGTGTTTTATGCACACATTCACTCCTTTGTGTTTATGGTAGAAACAACATGCACTCAACTCCTCCAGCCGACACACTCAATCAGATAAAATAGACACAGACCACGTTTACACAGCAGGTATTAAGGGTCCCAAAAACACACTGAATCTGATTTTCTCAATTCCAAATTGGGCCACTTTAATATGTGGTATTAAAATTCGACCAACATTTGTCCAATTTGTGATAATGTGACTTAAATCATCAAACTTTTCAGTTTCTGAATCAGTTTCTCTGATTTTGCTATTTATAGGTTTATGTTTGAGTAAAATGAACATTGTTGTTTTATTCTATAAACTACAGACAACATTTCTCCCAAATTCCAAATAAAAATATTCTCATTTAGAGCATTTATTTACAGAAAATGAGAAATGACTGAAATAACAAAAAAGATGCAGATCTTTCAGACCTCAAAGTTTTAAGAGTTCAGAAATAATCAATATTTGGTGGAATAATCCTGGTTTTTAATCACAGTTTTTTTTTCATGCATCTTGGCATCATGTTCTCTTCCACCAGTCTTACACACTGCTTTTGGATAACTTTATGCTGCTTTACTCCTGGTGTAAAAATTCAAGCAGTTCAGTTTGGTGGTTTGATGGCTTGTGATCATCCATCTTCCTCTTGAATATAAAGTTGGATATAAATCACATTAAAAAGATAAATAATCATCAGATTTGGTGAGAAAATCAGATTTGGGTCATTTTTCTACCTGCTACCCACACTTCTACACTGATCACATTTAATATTTAAAACCCTTTAAATTTCTTTAACCACCACACTGCCGTTAGTCCGTGCTGTTCTCACACGATGCACAGGCAGCCCTGATTTCAATTAACAGACACACACCAACCCCTGGCAACAGTTAGCGTTAAGCTAATCGTTACAGTATACGTTAAAATAAGCTTCATTATGCTGCCTACGCCTACCATCCCAGCTGTCACCACCGCCTGAGAAGGGAAGAAGTGAGAGTTACGGCACAGAAAATAACCTTAATTTACTAAATTACATAAAATACATAAAAAAATATATTTCTTTAATCATGACAGTAATAACATATGCTTTGTTTCTAAAGCACTTTTTAAGAGTTGAAAATAAAAATGTAAAAAAATAATAATAATAACGTAAAATAAATAAAATAACTAAAGTAATAACACAGTGAAACCTGTAAACAAACAGTGTGGTTGCACGTTTCAGTTTTTAAGAACAATGAAAACATTTTTAACTGTCCAATGGTTTAATATGGTTAGCGGCTAATGCTAATGCTGCTGCACCCAGCCTTAGTGCTGGAGAAACTTTACTGAAAACTCACCCTTAAACAAAATATTGGAATTCTTAGCTTACTGTAAATAAATTTACTCACCCAAATAAACAGCTTTCGGAAGAGAAACATGTTTGACTTTAAAACTAAATATATATATATTTTTTGTTTTTTTAAGAATCATAGTTTTGTTTACTTGCTCACTTCAATGTAAGCATCCTTACTAGTGTCTCTTAATGCGCCTTACAATCTGGTGGTCCCTATACTCCGAAAAATATGGTAATATCTAACCCAGCCTCACTGAACCCTCTCTAAAAACGAACCCACCTTCCGTCTCCATGTCTTGACCTTTGGGAGCTTCTCCGATGTCGATGGTGAACATGACGATTTTGGGGGTCATGGTGGACATCTTGTTACTGAAGCAGAACTTGTAGGTTCCGTCCATATGAGCCGCCACAGAGTACTTCCCACTGGACTCACGGTCTCCTTTATATATCTGCTTTCCATCAGGTCCAGTTATCTGGAGATGATTTTAGATTAATTATTTAGAGAGGTAAACATGCACAAGTTTTAGGGGTTAATTTTTCTTTTATGATATAAAATGTAGATATAATACAAACATCTAAAATTATAGTACACATTTTACAGCACACCTTTACTCTACCTCTTACACCTGCACTTGCCCTCCACCTTTCCTCACCTCCACCCTCCATCACCTCAGATTCACCTTCTCTCTTCCTCATCTCCACCTTCAACTTCTGCACATCCACCCTCCCTCGGTCATCTTTCAATTTCTCTCACCTCACTTAGCTCCACTTCTTTCACCCCTACCTGTTCTTACCTCCACTCTTTCTTACCTACAACCGTCTCTCGCTTACACCTACACCATACCTAAACAAGACCTCCCTCACCTTTGACTCCTACACCTCCACCTGCCCTCACCTTTAACTCCTCCACCCTCTCCCACCTCTACCTGCCAAAAAATACCTCCTTTACCATTAAGTCCTACACCTCCACCTGCCCTCATCTTTAACTCCTCCACCCTCTCCCACCTCTACCTGCCAAACAAGACCTCCTTCACCTTTAACTCCTACACCTCCACCTGCCCTCACCTTTAACTCCTACACCTCCACCTACCCTCACCTTTAACTCCTACACCTCCACCTGCCCTCACCTTTAACTCCTCCACCCTCTCCCACCTCTACCTGCCAAAAAAAACCTCCTTTACCATTAAGTCCTACACCTCCACCTGCCCTCACCTTTAACTCCTACACCTCCACCTGCCTAAACAAGACCTACCTTACCTTTGACTCCAACACCTCCTCCACCTCCCTCCCTTTACCTCCACCTGTTTCACCTTTACCTGCCCCCCTCTCTCACCTCCACGTCTATATCCAGGAATCCTCCCTCCGCCACCTCGAACATCAGGCCCATCTTGGTACCGGAGTTCACGCGCTCATAGAAACACTCCTCCGCGTGCGCGTCCACACTAACAAAGTACCCGGATGCCGAGGCGGCGAGCGCGGCCAGCAGCAGCAGCAGCGCGAGCTCCGGGCCCGGGGACATCCTCCAGCGGGGACCGGGAACCGGGAACAGGGGGAACTAGGACTGGGGAACTGGTTTAGCCGGGCTGGATCAGCACAGAGCTGCAGCCGGACTGCCACGTACAGCCTTCTGACCGAGAGCGGGGAGGGACAAACAGAGCGGCGTAGAAACGCGAAGCTAAAATAACACAGTTCGTCGGTCGGTAATACAAACCTAATTAATACCGATATCTGATATAAACTACAACAGCACATTCAGAGAAAAACTAAATGAATCTTAACTTTTAATAAAAAAAATAATAAAATGATTTTAATGTAATAATAAACATTTAATAAACACTCAATAAATTGTTTCCTCCAACGATTTAATAAATTGTTGACTTAGGTTAATGAATTATTCCTATAATTACTAATCATATATTTTTTCTCTCAGCTAATAAGTTGTTTCATTAGTTTAATAAATATTTTTCTTTATACTGTATAATAAACAATTATCTCATTTTAAAACGTAAGTCATTCCTTCAGTTTAATTAAGTGTTCCCCAATTTTATTAAATTGTTCCTTCAGTTTAATAACTTAATCCTGCAGACAAATTAATTTTTCTCTCATCTTAAAACTTTGTTCTGTGAATTTAAGGAATTATCCATCAGTTTATAAATAATTCCCTCAGAAATAATCCCTCAATATAATAAAGTATTGTCTTAATTTAATACATAAATAATTTCTTCAATTTAATATACCCTTAATAATATGTTTCCTAGGTTTAATGAACATTTTCTCAATTTAACCAGTTATTCCCATTATTTAATACATAATTCCCTTAATTGAAGTTAACAAGCTGTTTTCTTCGTTTAATTAAATGTTCCCTTAATTTAATAAATCAATCATACATTCATTAGTTTAAATTCTTTAGATATATGTTTTTCTACCTCGTTATTATTAGTATTATTTCTAATCTATCTCAGTGTTATATCTTAATGTTTTTTATTTTACAATTCGTGTATGTCTTATGAGTCTTATTTGTATTTAAAATATAGATGCAATACAAATAAATACCTTCATATTTTGCATGCTGTAATTAAGTGTGCTGCCTGCATTATCCCAAATTGCGTGCTAATCACTATCACTATGTAGTCAGTAGGGGAGGAGTGTGCGGTCTGTGATTTGGGACGGAGCCCCGCCGTGTGTTTGCACCGCTAGAGGCCGCCGCCGCTGAGCGCGGGCAGTCCAGCCGAGCCGCCGTGTCGCATGTTCGGTGACGTTCTCCAACTCGACTGGAAAGGTCTCCGATGCCGAGGCCTAGCGAGCTCTGTAGCCGCTCCTCTGATCCGGTTCCAGCAGATGAACACGGTGCCGAACCCGTCCTGAGCGGGCCCGGTTCTACACGGCGCGGTCGGCCCGGAGAGTGAAGTGACTGGAAGCGGAGCGGAGCGGCGGAACCGAGGCTGGGGAAGATGACATCCCGGAGGTGAGGCTGAGGAGAGGAAAAACAAACTAGTGTCAGATGTTTCTGAACCGGGGAGAGAGCTGGGAGTTCGGACAAGGGTTCTGAGGACGTGTTTGGATCAGAACCAAAGTCCAAAAATGGAAAAGTTTCAATTGGTGCGGAGAGGAAGCTGGGAAACCGCTTCAAACTTGGTTTGTGTGCTCGATTACTTAGTTTTAGCTGATCCAGGTCTGGAAAGTGAGAACCCGCTCCGGGATTTCGGTTCAGCTGCTTAGGCTGCTCTGCTGCAGCAAAGAGACTGATTTATTGAATTATGAGAATGAGTTATTAAATTATGGGAATTCTTTAATAAATTGTTGGTATGATTTAATAAATGATGAGAATGATGAGTGATTTATTAAATTATGGGAATTATTTATTCAATTATGGTAACGGTTCATTAAACTTGGGAAACATATTGTTAAGAGCTTATTAAATTGAAGAAATTATTTAACCATTTATTAAATTAAGTTGTTTATTAAATTCAGGGATTATTTCTTAAACGTAGGTGATTATTTCTTAAAATTACGGAACAATTTATCAAGACGAGAAAAAAATGTATTTGCCTGATGGATTCATTTATTATTTGAAAAAAACAATTTACGTTTTGAAAGAATGATTTGTTAAATAGAGGAAATTATTTATAAAACTGATGAAACAACTTGTTAGATGAGAGAAAAAATAGCTTTAAAAAAGAAATAATGATTATTTAATATTATTATTTTTTCAATAGAGTGAGGACTAATGGACTAATTTATTAAACTATGAGATTAATTCGTTAAACTAATTGGTCAATTATTTAAATTAAGGCAATAGTTTGTTAATTTGAGGAAACAATTGAGCTGCAGGCGAGCCGCCAAATCCCGGAGCGGATTCTCATTTTTCGGACCTGGATTAGGCACCGGACTGGATCCCTACTTTCTACAACTATTTAGTTAGCAGTGCAGTGCGCTAAAGCTAAACAGCTAATTGTAGCTAAGCGAAAAAGGCTAACTAAGCTAATGTTCAAAAATTAAACATTATATTTCATACACAATCTAAACAAACATTTAAACACAGAAAGCAGCCAATAAAGCAATGAAACACCGCGTTTTTGTCGTTTTTACCACAGCTTCTGTGCTCAGGGACACGTCACAGCTAGTGCTAACTACACAGCTAACAAGCTAACTAGCTAACTGGCTAACGACTGAACGCTATCACGTTTCTACGACTTTTTAAAGCTTTAAACATTTTCAAAACGTTGTTAAAACTTGCTCACTGCCTCCTATAATTGCGATATATCGCTAGCTAACGTTGTCAAAACGTTCTGAGAAGAAATGAGTTAGCTGAGAAGTTGGCTAGCTGCATTTCAATGTTGTGACAACGTTTTAGGCATCAAAACACTAGCGTTAGGTTGGCACGACGTTGCACACTTTCTTGCAGTTGTGTTGAAAGGTCGAGACAACGTTAAGTACTTTTCTACTCGTTTGATGCGATGTTTCAGACTCTGAACTGAAAAGGCTTCATTTTGTTGACTAACGTTAAAGTTTTCAGGCCTTTATAAAACTACCAACGTTCTTACGACGTTTAAAAAAAAGGTGGTGCTGTTTGTGTTGTCATTGAAAGTTAGGAAGATAACTGACGTTAACCTACTGACAAGTAGTTAGGTGCATATAAATGTTGTGACAACATTGTGTGCACCAAAACAAAAGATTGACACAACGTTGCACACTTTTTTGCTGTTGTGTTGAATGGTTGAGGCAACGTTGTAAACGTTGTTTCAGAAGCTTCAGGTTCAGGCCTTTTTAAAACTTTCTTACAACATTGTCAAAAGGTGGTGCTGATGTGTTGGTTGTCAGAAAGTTTGTCACAACGTTGTTATAAAGAGTACTAGATTGCTGTTAGAGAGACGGCTAATGTTGTCGGAACGTTCTGAAAAGAAATTAGCTGCATATCGTTGTTGTGACAATGTTTTGTGCACGTCTTTTTATGCAACTTTCCAACTTTGCTTCAATGTTTGTGGTCTCAAAAACAGTGTGGCAATGTTGTCTAAAGGTGGTGTTAAAAATGTTGTAGCAATGTTTTCTACTTTCCTACAACTTTGGTGGTGGTGTGGGAAGTTGGTGTTGTTTACATTGTCTCAGACAATATTCTCACAACATTGTCTACTTTTTTACAAGTTTGCTACAATGTTGTGAGCAGCTGGTGGTGTTTATGTTGTCTCAACCAACATCGTCACAACGTTGTGTACTGTCTTGCAATGTTGCTACATTACTGTAGTCCAAGAGAGGTGTTGTTTACATTGTAACATCAAAAATGTTGCCATAATGTTGCCAATTCTTGAATGTTGTAGATAATGTTGTTACAACTTTCAGAGGAATTGCATTTAAGCATTTCAGTGTTGAGAAAATGTTGTGTTGACACAACAAAGCCTACTTTCTTACAGTGGTGTGTGTGGGAAGATGATACTGTTTAACATGCAATGTTGTTAAAACCTTGTCTACTTTGCCATAACAATAGTTTGACACAACATTTGTATGACATTGTCCACGTGTCTTAATACTGTTTCTATTGCCTCAGACAATGTTGTCACAATGTTGCTTTTTTATAATGTTGTTACAACTTCGTCAAAAGGTGTCTGTTATCGCCGTCTTAAAAAATGTTGACACAACATTGTGTAATTTTTAAAAAATTTCAGTGCTGAAAAAAAAGTTGTGTTCACCAAAAAAAAATAGGTTGGCACAACATACTTATAACATTGTCTGCTTGTTTGCATAAACAATATTGTTTATGTTGCCGTAGACAATGTTGTCACAATGTTGTTTGTTTTCTTACAATGTTGCTCCTAGACATTTAAATGCCTTTTAAATCTCATGTTCAGCTGTTTCAGTCGTTTTTAGAGATGGAGCACATGGCAGAAATAATCACTGACTAATCGACTAATCGAAAAAATAATCCTCAGATTAATCGAGTACCAAGATAATCATTAGTTGCATCCCTATTTGTGACAAAACAGAACATAAACATCTATAAAACCCGCTCTGAAATTCTGTCTATAGGTGGTTCCACCCCAATATTACTGGAGTGGAGGCAGAGAACCTCCTCCTGACCCGCGGAGTGGACGGGAGCTTTCTGGCCCGACCCAGCAAGAGCAACCCCGGCGACTTCACCCTGTCCGTCAGGTGAGTGACCACCCCACCCCACCACACCACACCACACCACATCAGTCAGGTGCTGATGGAGGCTGAGCAGACGGAGCTGCGCTGTGTTTATTTGTAAGTACAGTGGACGTTTGTTCTGATCCAGTCGGGGAGAGAACCGGGCCTCATCAGAAAGCTGTGTTTACATCAGGAACCACAGTCAGGAAGAGGCCATTTAAATCAGCTTCATAACCCCATCACTCCATCTTCTGCAGAGTCCTTTCAGCAGACCACACAGCTCTCCAGAAACTTCTGCTCTACTGTAGCTGCATGTACGCTGCACTGTACGACAATTAAGGATTATATTTTCAGGAAAAACTCATAAGATCAGAAATGAAGGAAACATGCTTAGTTTAAGCACTGGCACCTTGCTTCACCAGAGCTTAGCCAGTATGTTCTTTGAACTGTGTGCTTTTTCACAGTAAAGACCAATTTATACTTCTGCGTCGAGCCTACACGTGCACCTCCCTTGGAAAAATAACTACGCGAAAATCCACAGCTGTGATTGGTCCGTGGGCCTTTGCATTCCCGCGGTTTAAGCGCAGAGCCGCTAATATGTGCATGCAGAAGTATAAACGTGCTCCGCTGCGTAGCACACACTCGCTGGATACACATAGACCTATTTCCACATCCTGGGCTGCCAGGTATAGAACTCAACAGTACACAAACAGTGCCCTGCAGCCATAAAAACAGGCAAACTGGCTATTTTTCTCCTGAACAGGTAATCACTGAGCTTCAGTAAGGTTTGCTAACCTAGGTAGCTAGGTAGCTGCAGAATTGGTCAGTTTGTGTACAGCTGGGTTATAAAGGATTGTATCAATCATACAAGTTCAGAGTAAACGAAAAGTTTTTTAGCTTTTTAGCCAGTCAGAACAGTGGAAGTACAAGACTGATATCTAGCAGTGGGTGGGGTTAAAACACTAAAGCACTGAATAATACACTCTGACACCGATCTCTGCATCTTAACTAATAATTAAATATATATACACTATCATACTTGATATGTGGTAATATAATGATATAATAATGTTCTTACAGCCGTGATATCTGCAATATATTTTATATACAGTAGGATCTCAGATGACGCATTTCTGCAAACGTATATTTATGATCATGAGCAGTACTTGTTCCATTTTATATTTTACTTCCTGTTTTTGCTGTTTCTGCACAGTCCAGGCTTTAATGCAGCCGCCCAGCATGTGGTTCCTTTTAAGACTTTGTTCCTTTATTGGTCAGGCAGTGGGTCTGATTGCAGTCGGATTCTTGCACAATTTGCTTTCGCAATTTGATACAAGTTCAGTTGGATGAATTAAAATGTTCAAACTTTAAATGCTACACAGTTACTGCAGTAGAATGGGTTATATTCCACACTGCAAAACATGACCATGTTCACTGTGGAAATGTGACAATCTTGCTGTAAAGAAAAATCATTATATTATTTATAATATCTAATATTATCTGTTATATTATTCATTAATTTAATTGGATTTAAAAAGGGTAGTGAAAAGGTTGGACACACCTTCTAGTTCAATGTTTTCCTACATAGTAAATGAATAGTGAAGTGATCCAGACTATGTGCAACAGAGGAAACTCTTGCTCTTCCTTTTCTGGGGCGGTCCTGATCAGTGCCAGTTTCATCATCATCAATGTTTTTGATGGTCTTTGCGGTGACTGCACTTGAGGAAACTTTCTTGAAAAGTTCTTTAAAATTCTTCTTTTGGGATTGACTAATTTAGCTTCTTGATTTAGTTGAGTAGTTGTTTCTTCTCATAATCTGGATTAGAACATTACTCAAATATTCACTATTCACTGTATACCTGTAACTCTACCTCTTCACTACTTTACTTTAACTGATGCTCTCAAACATCAACATTAAGAGACAAGAAATTACCCCAAGAAATTGACTAAATTGACTTATCTAAATAAGAGGATCTGCTTTGAAGAATGTAAAATATTAAACATATTCTGGTTTGTTTAACACTTTTAAAATAATGTACTCTACTGCTGGTTCAAATATTTAAGCTCTGTATTTCTATTTTCTGTGTAATATTAGGCGAAATGGTGCCGTGACCCACATTAAGATCCAGAACACGGGGGATTACTATGACCTGTACGGCGGGGAGAAGTTCGCCACGCTGGCTGAGCTGGTGCAGTACTACATGGAGCACCACGGCCAGCTGAAGGAGAAGAACGGAGACGTCATCGAGCTGAAGTACCCTCTCAACTGTGCGGACCCCACTTCAGAGAGGTGACCGTCCAATCACATCGCCCCGCGGTCTCGGACCCGTCTGATCTCCGTCGGGGACGGCCGGTTTTTATCTGTGTGTGTTTTTTATGGTGTCTGACAGAAGTCCTGTTCACATTGTCTGTCTGCTTCTCCAAGGTGGTTCCACGGGCATCTCTCGGGTCGGGAGGCGGAGAAGCTGCTGACGGAGAAAGGGAAGAACGGCAGCTTCCTGGTGAGAGAAAGCCAAAGTCATCCTGGAGATTTTGTTCTCTCCGTCCGTACCGGCGACGACAAGACAGACAGCAGCGACAGCAAACCCAAAGTCACCCACGTGATGATCCGCTGCCAGGTACTTTTACAAAAAACGTCAGGGGCGTAAGAAAACATTGATATATTGTTGATATAAGTTTACATTTTTCTTAATACTGTATTGGTGTTTACTTATTAGCTTAGATGTAAAGATGTAAAGGTGTGAGAAGTGGATCAGAAATGATCATTATTATTATTTTAAATAGTTTATTTAACATGGACAGTGTACATTAATTAACATTACTGTAAATGCACCAGAATTAGCCTAAAGGCTATTTTTCATCCGTTCTCCCTGGACAGATCATGAAATTGTCTAACTAAAAAAACAACATGAAGATTACAATGAACAATGCAAATAAAAAAGAGCACTTCTTAAACTATTTAACACATCTTAGTAGACTCCCCTGCACTTTTAAACACCAGAAATTACTTTTATATGGTTACAAATATAAAAGAACTGTTTGAAAAAATTCCCCCAGCTAAAATACTTAATTTTCTGGAAGTCCTTCATATAAAAAGCTGAGTTAAGTCTGTGATGCTCTAGTCACAAACATTGTTGATGCCATAAAATAGCCAATATGTTGCTGATATGGCACAAAACACAAACAAACAAACAAACAGATCCCACTGTTAAAATTGGATGAAAAAAGTAGACTTTCGTTCAGATTTTATATTAAAATATTAGGAATATTAGTTTTTTTATGTAATAAAAATTGCAATATATTGTGTTGCTTATGTTATTGTTGTTGTGATATTGTAATAATATTGAATCGTAACCGTTTCGTGATGTATATCATATTGATACGTTTTTGCCAATACACAGCTCTACAAAAAACTGGGGAAAAAAATATATAAAATATAATATATATATATATATATATATATATATATATATATATATATATATATATATATATATATATATATATATGTGTGTGTGTGTATATATATATATATATATATTTTTTTTTTTTTATTTTTTTTTTTCCTCTCCTCGTCATTGTCATTTTTAGAGTTTAGACTTTTTTTTTTTTTTCTTGACCCAAGAAGAAGATGCAAACTTGTCCCAGTCATAGTAATGCCTAAATAAAAATATCATGCAATCATGGTTATATGGCCATGTCGCCCAGCCCTAATTTGTGCCCCTAGTTTTGAGGGTAAAATGCTGTTTTTCTTTGTTCTTCAGCATGATCTGAAGTATGATGTTGGTGGTGGGGAGAAGTTCGACTCTCTGACGGACCTGGTGGAACACTATAAGAAGAACCCGATGGTGGAAACGCTGGGCACAGTGCTGCAGCTCAAACAGGTCTGATATATAATACATATATAATAATACTACGTAATAATACGTCTGGCTGACCCACATGGAAACAGCAGCTTTAGCCTTTAGCTCAGATTAACATGATTAAGAACTGAGTCTCAGTTTCAGCAGAGAAGAGAATTAGAATTAGAGTTAATCTGACAGGAGAAAAACTGCAGTAATAAAGTTATTAATAAAGATAAAGGTAAAATAAAAAAATCACCTCTTCTGGATCATACAGCACTACAGCTACTGGACTACTAAATAATGTGTATTCTAAAATGTTTAAGCGGGAGTGTATACTAAACCACAGTGCGATTTTTGATTTGTAGATCACATAGACCCATATTTTATTTACAATAGATAATAGAACACATATCAGATATCAGTGGTGGAGCGTAATGATTGGGTTGGTTTTGGGCTTTATCTCTGGTGGTTTTTTTTGGGTGTTTGTAATTTTATATATTTATATATAAATTAATTTATATATTAAATTTATATATTTAGAATTTGTGTAATTGTGTGTTGTTGTCTGTTCTGTTTCCAGCCTCTGAACACTACACGCATTAACGCCGCTGAGATCGAGAGCAGAGTGCGGGAGCTCAGCAAGCTTGCTGAAGCAACCGATAAAGTCAAGCAGGGCTTCTGGGAAGAGTTTGAGGTGAGCCACCAGCGTGATCAAGGGTCCACACAATTATCATGATATTTTACTATAATCTTAAAGCAATAACAGAATAATGTCTGTAATAAATATATAATAAATTATAGTGTTAGTGTGGAATACACAGTTGTTACTCAGAACTAGTTAACTAAACAGTTAATATGTTTTTCTACACTTCATTTATTGATAACTTCTGATAATGTTGATCTTCATGTCTGTTTTTTCCTCTGATTTCTGCAGACTCTCCAGCAGCAGGAGTGTAAGCTGCTCTACAGCCGTAAGGAGGGTCAACGTCCAGAAAACAAGAACAAGAACAGATACAAAAACATTCTGCCCTGTATGTATACTGCTTTCTTTTTGCATTTTACGTTTTTTACTGATTTAAGGCTGAGAGATTAGTGATTTCATGCACAATGCAGGTTTACCCACAGGTTCTACATGATCTGTAATGATGAGTAATTTTTATACATTGTGTGATTTTTCATACTATCGTATCTTTCGCACTATAAGCTGCACTTAAAATCCTTTAGTTTCCCCAAAAATCATTAGAGCTCCTTATAATCCGGTGCTCCTTATGTATGAATTCTATTAGTCAGTTTTTTTAGGAGCAGTAAAGACACTCCACTGAAGTACAGAGTTATACAGGAGTTTCTGTGAAGTTTCTCCAACACTAAGGCTGGAGCAGCATTAGCATTAGCCGCTAACTACGATAAGCACTAGCTCTTTCCTCAGGGTAGCGCTGAAGGGCGGCTTTTACTAGCGCTAAGCACTGCTAACTGCGCTGCTTCTAACTGTGCTAAAATAGTGGAATTCTAATCTTACTGTAAATAAATTGAAGCGCTTTACTCACCCAAATAAACAGTTTTCAGGAGAGAAATCTGTGTAGATTAACATCCAGCTCTTATTTAACTTAGATTGGGATGTGGGAGGTATCTAATGTTTATTAATGATTTTATTCATTCTTTTTTTAGTCGATCACACACGAGTGGTTCTGAATGATGGAGACATGAACGAGCCGGGCTCCGACTACATCAACGCCAACATCATCATGGTAGTACGTTTTATTTTGGTATACACTTATATTATCATAAATCTGTTATAGACAGCTGTAAATTAATATTATTTTTAATAGAGCCAGTGTGTTGTGTGACATTATTATGGACATTTGTGCATTAATAAATATTTGTAACATGTAAATATCTCAGTTAGGGGTGCATGTCGTTTGCAGTAATAAAATTTAATTTTCATTTTGTTCATATATTCTTGATTCTTATTCTCCTCTTGATAAATTTTTTCTTTAGTTCAGTGTTTTGTCATATCGTCAAGAGTATCGTTATTATAAAAATACCATAAAATATTGTGATGTTATTTTAGGGCTATATCGCCCACCCCTAATTGTGACAGACCTATGACCATTAGAAGTGCACAGAAATTACTTGAATTTGAATATTTTCATATTGGTTCTATTGAAAGATTGAAAGAAGATTTTTTTTAAATCTTTCTTCTGTATGTTTGCTGTTTAGAAGATAGAATATTTTTGCATGGCAGCAGCAGTGATTTTATGCAGTAAATGATGTGAAAGGCAGAATTATCTGATCAGATTTCTCTGGTTTGCCCGCCGTCTTCCTGCAGCCGGAGCTGGAGGCGAAGTGCAACAACGCCAGGTTAAAGAAGAGCTACATCGCCACGCAGGGCTGCCTGCAGAACACCATCAGCGACTTCTGGAGGATGGTGTTCCAGGAGAACTCCAGAGTCATTGTGATGACCACTAAAGAGGTTGAACGTGGGAAGGTGAGCTCTGATCCACTCTGACAGATTCTGTTGGGGTTCGGCTGGTTTATTATTTAGTAAGAAATGCTCAGGTGTCGAGTGTTCCAGTGGTCTAAAAGGCTGCCACTATGAGCAGGGGGTCACAGGTTCGAATCTCGCTCATGCAGCTTTACCATCAAGCTGCCGGCGCTCAGAGGGAGCACAATTGGCCCTGCTCCCTCCGGGTGGGTAGATGGCCCTCTCCCCACATCCCTCCTAAGTGACGTCCGCATATTTTAACTATTTTTCCTACATCATTAAATTTAAAAACGGGTCAATTTGATCCAGAACATAACAGAAGGGTTCATTTATATTCTAAATTCATACAATTTTAGGGTATTTGTGATGTTCTAAAACTTTTGACTGGATTTTTTAATAAAGGCTGAATGTTGTTTGTTTGTTTGTTTCCTGTAGAGTAAATGTGTGAAGTACTGGCCGGACGTGTCGGCGCTGAAAGAGTACGGGGCCATGCGCGTGAGAAACGTTAAAGAGACGTCGGCCCACGATTACATCCTCAGAGAATTAAAGCTTTCTAAAGTCGGACAGGTAAAGCTTTTCCTGTACAGAAAGGGGTTTAGAACAGGAGGGCCACATCTGGGTTCACTCGATTGCTCTAGATTCGATTTCTCACTTCTAAACCAAGAGCTTAAATGTAGGCCAACAAATAAAATAGACACTACATTGAGTCTCTAATATAGTTCACAATCAGTGATGGTTTGGAGAGTCATGTCTGTCATCTGCCAATTGGTCTTATTATATAATATTCTAATTTTTTAGAGACACTGATTGTTGGGTTTTCATTGGCTGTAATCCATAATTAATAATCAACAATAAAATAAATAAACGGTTAAAATAGATCACTCTGTGTTTAATACATCTATATATTATATGAGTTTCACATTTTCTTTAAACAGAATTACTGAAATAAAGTAACTTTTCAGTGATATTCTTTTTTTTTTTTTTTGAGAAACACCTGTATATCCTGAAGCAGAGGTGACACTTCAGTATATTGCGATACAGTAAATAAAATGTAGAAAACCTTATTATTATAGAATACCACACAATAATATACATAAAATGCTTTGTTTTTATGAATGAATCAGTATAACTTTGATACCGTGTTGATATATTGATTATATTTTCGTCCGTGTCTGCTGGTTTGTGTCTGTTGTTCAGGGGAATACGGAGCGCACCGTGTGGCAGTACCACTTCCGTGCCTGGCCAGACCACGGCGTGCCCACAGACCCCGGCGGCGTGCTGGACTTCCTGGAGGAGGTGAAGCTGAAGCAGGAGGGCATCCTGGAGGCGGGTCCCATCGTAGTGCACTGCAGGTAGGATTAAATCAACAAGTTACTCCTGTTTCCTACCGATCCTCCTCCTCTCCTCCTTATAGGGAATTAAGAGTGACATCACTGTTGTTAGGCCCACAGAGCACACAAGTGCACGCTTTTTCATTACCATATTTTTCAGACAATAATGCTCACTTAAAATCCTTTAAGTTTCCCAAAAATTGAGAGTGCACCTTATAATCTGGTGCTCCTTATGTATGAAAATAGACAAGAACCTAATTTTTCATTTATAGTGCGCCTTATAATCTGAAAACTACGGTAAGTAGTTTATTTTTTGAGGTGTGTATGTGTAGAAATAATACACCTTTTTCAACAGTTACATGACTTTATATGTCATCACTTCTTATAAACAAGTAAAAGAGAGAAATGTAATCAAATAAATAAATAATAAAGCCTTCCACTCTTATCTAATTGGCCAAATAATAAACCATTTTTTTCTGCAATGAGCAGGAGTTTAAATATCCACAATTAACACAGTTAAATGGAAGACCATATATTTGCTGAGTGTTTGTGATTACAGCAGCTGTGATTGGCTGAGCAGTATTAAGGGATCTGAAAGCGAGTGTTGTGATTGGCTCAGTTCATTAGTTCTGTGTTCTGTATTATATATATGACGTGTTTTCTCTAATGTTATGTAACATTTCTTGTAGAGTACGGTGCACTGGTTGCCAGATGCTCTAGATTCTTTTGTTTAAATTTTGAATATTTATTTTGTCTCCTCCTCAGTGCTGGAATTGGACGAACAGGAACGTTTATCGTGATCGACATTTTAATAGACATCATCAGAGAAAAGGGTAAGGCTGTATTACCACCCTGCCGACGTGCTGGGATTATGGATGTATACTGTAACTGATATATAGTATAGTATCTGAGTTTTATAAACAGTACTAGTCAAAAATGTGGATATTCTGCATTGTAGATTAATACAAAAATCATGCAAACTAGTCAGCTGGAATTCAGGCTTTCAGTTAACAGCTGTGCTGAACTCATTAAGAGTTAATTACATGAGTTTCTTGTCTCTTAATGTTGATGTTTGAGAGCATCAGTTAAAGTAAAGTAGTGAAGAGGTAGAGTTACAGGTATACAGTGAATAGTGAATATTTGAGTAATGTTCGAATCCAGGTTATGAGAAGAAACAACTACTCAACTAAATAAAGAAAAAAAAACTTGATCAAATAAAATGATCAAACCAAAAATAGATTTTTGAAAGTATTCTCAAGTGCAGTCACTGCAAATACCATCAAAAACATTACAGTGATGAAACTGGCACTAATCAGGATGGAAGAGCGAGAGTTTCCTCTGTTGTACAGGATAAGTTCATCAGAGATACCAGCCTCAGAAACCACAAGTTGATATAAAAGCTTCACAGAGTATATTTTGGTTTGTTTGTTTATTCATAGCCTGATAGATCACTTCACTGTTCATTTACTATAAATAGCTTATGCTTATATGTAATTGCAATTTAAAAATATGTTTATAATACTGTATAACGTGTGTGTGTGTGTGTGTGTGTGTACCTGCAGGAGTGGACTGTGATATCGACGTACCAAAGACCATTCAGATGGTGCGTTCTCAGCGCTCAGGAATGGTCCAGACCGAGGCTCAGTACCGCTTTATCTACATGGCAGTTCAGCATTACATAGAGACGCTGCAGCGCCGCATAGAGGAAGAACAGGTGTGTGTTTGTGTACAATAGTAAAAGTGAAAGTACTAGCTATTATAAAGCTAATAGAGCATGCAGGTGATCTCTCTAACCGTCCACACTGTCTTCTTACAGAAAAGTAAAATTAAAGGGCGAGAGTACACCAACATCAAGTACTCCCTGTCGGATCTGACCGGAGGAGATCAGAGCCCCCTGCCCCCCTGCACCCCTACGCCAACCTGTGCCGAGTGAGTAGCCTCCGTCCAAAATGATCTCACCAATTACTCAAAGTGCATGTTTATTTTGCATTAAAGTATAAGAACAATGGGCCTTATTCACCACCCACAGTTTATATTTATTATGATTCTAGACAGAACTAGCATGACTTCCCAGTTATCAAATCAAATAAAATTTATTCATATAGACCTTTTTTTTCTGCAACTGATGTCGCAAAGTGGCTTTACAGAAATGTGGTATCAGGACAGAAAATCTGACAAAACACTGAACATACAATAGAAAACCTGCAATGAGCAAAAGAGGAAATGAACATTGTTGTTTTATTCTATAAACTACAGACAACATTCCTCCCAAATTCCAAATAAAAATAGTCATTTAGAGCATTTATTTACAGAAAATGAGAAATGGCTGATATAACAAAAAAAAAAGATGCAGAGTTTTTTTTTTCATGCATCTTGGCATCATGTTCTCCTCCACCAGTCTTACACACTGCTTTTGGATAACTTTATGCTGCTTTACTCCTGGTGCAAAAAGTAGCGGTTCAAGCAGTTCAGTTTGGTGGTTTGATGGTTTGTGATCATCCATCTTCCTCTTGATTATATTCCAGAGGTTTTCAATTTCAATTTGAGTGATTACGAGCAGTGGGCGAACAACAGCACCAGCATCTCAGTTTACCCACAATTTCCTATGTTGCACACACAGATTTTCCGTTATATGCTTTTTATCATTATTGTTTTGTGTGTGTGTGTGTGTGTGTGTGTGTGTGTGTGTGTGTAGCATGCGGGAGGACAGCGCCAGAGTGTATGAGAACGTGGGTCTGATGCAGCAGCAGAAGAGTCACAGATGAGACTCAGACTTCAGCACTGTCCAGCTCACAGGTAACGTCCTCCGTTATACACCACAGCAACCACCTTCCTTAACAGAATAGTGTTATCTTCCAGCCTAATCTCTGACTCAGGCTGATCATTGTATAACATCATATGATGCAATGATAATTTGCATACAGTCATGTTTCTTATTTAACCACTAGATGGCAGCATGAACTTCTGAAGACTGATGAGTGCCAGTTTCATCAGCACTTGCAGATAGAACATTCTTCAAATATTCACTATTCACTGTATACCTGTAACTCTACCTCTTCACTACTTTACTTTAACTGATGCCATCAAACTTTAACATTAAGAGACAAGAAATTCAAGTAATTAACTCTTGATGAGTTCAGCACAGCTGTTAACTGAAAGCCTGAATTCCAGGAGACTCTACCTCATAAAACTGACTGAGAAAATTAAGTCTTAAGTATTAATCTAAAATGCAGAACATGTTGATGTAAATTACCTCCCAGTCTGAACTCCACTTTATCTTTCAACAGGAACCATGTTTTTGTTTTCGCCAGCCGCACCTGAATGCCTGAAATGTGATCATTGCTACACGGAAAGACAAACGATTACCCCGAAAACATTCAAATAAAAAGGAGGAAAAATAAACGGAAGAGGAGAGCAGTCTGTGAGGGCTCAGGAATCGCTCGGATGGAGTTAACGTCATTTCTCCTCCCTGTAACGTAGCCTTTTAACCCCCTGCTAAGAAACCACTGTGAACATCATGAAGCCTTATTCCTGAGAACGGAGAACAGAGCGAGAGCGCCCCCTACCTAACGAACTGCTCAGCTACGGAATTCTCCGCCATCGATCCAGGCTACGATTAGGAACGTGTAAAGTGTCTCGTTTCTTGTTGTCTCTTTTTTTTCTTCATGTGTCTTTAAGTGTTTTTCTTTTCTCCTGTTCTTGAGATTCGTTTTGTTGCTAATTTTTGTTTTCTTTTACCAAAGGAAGATTATTATTGTAGAGTTATGATGAGAAGCATTAAGGTTAGAGATATATTTGTTTGCGTAAAAAAACGGCTGCATTGTTAACGTAACGGTTCCCGTACTTGCCTGAAAATGTGCTAATTGTAGTACTGGAGGCTTCCACTAGAGGCCTCCACCTGCCAGAGCAGCAAAACACATCATACAAATGTAAGTAGCAGCCCTTCAAAATGTTTCATTGCATTAATACGGGAGAGTGCTGCACTGCCCCCTAGCGTTTTTGTGTGTACTGCACTTCACATATACATTGCAATAATACTGCTCACTGCTGCACTGCCCCCTAGCATTATGGTGTGTACTGCACCTGACACATGCGTTGCGTTAACGCGTCCGAGTGCTGCACTGCCCCTAGCATATGCCTTGTTTTAATTTGGTGGATTGCAGCACTGCCCCCTAGCATTAGTGTGTGCATTGCACCTCACGTTTGCGTCGTGTTAATTTAGCAGAGCCCTGCACTGCCCCCTAGCATTATTGTGTGTAGTGCACCTCATGTATGTATTGCGTTATTGAGGCAGAGTGCTGCACTGCCCCCTAGCATTATTGTGTGTATTGCACCATACATATGCATACGATTAATTCGGCTGAGTGCTTTATTGTGTTTACTACGCCTCACGTATGTACCATGTTAATTTGTCTGAGTGCTGCACTGCCCCCTAGCATTATTGGGTGTACTGCATCTCGCCTATACATTGCATTAATACGGCTCACTGCTGCACTGCCCCCTAGCATTATTGTGTGTATTGCACCTCACATATGTGTCGCATTAATGTGCCCGAATGCAACACTGCTCCTTTTTTGTGTACTGCACCTCGCCTACACTAAATGTTATTGAGGCTGAGTGCAGCACTGCCCCCTAGCATTATTGTGTGTACTGCACCTTGTGTAGTGTCACGTTAACTTCTTAAAGATGCGCACAACTCACGCAGTAAATGGTTGCAGCCATTATACGATGCAAACGTGTAGTTATAAACAGGATGTCTATCTTTAGCCCAAGTCTGATCTTTCTCTTTAAGGAAACCGGCGGCCCGTGCCAAACAGACATGCCTCAGTTAGTCGTTCTTATCGTTCACGTAAGCCTTTTTTTCTCTGAACAGTCCGGACGCTGGCGGGGGCGGGGCGTAAGAGACCCTCCTCACAGGTAAAGGGATGCAGCGTACGTAAACTTTAGAGCAGAGTTCAGCGAGAGAGCGAGCAGTCTATAAACCCGTTACCGTCTGCTGTCTGTTCACTATTTATTCGCTGTTTTTTTTTCGCTGTTGTCTCGCAGATGTTTGTTCGTTCCACCTTCAGCGATTTGACCGACTCAAACCAGGGATGCCTTTCATTTCCCCTCGTGATCAGTGCGCACGAGTGTGTAGGAGTGTATACGAGTGTGTGGCTCTGCCTCGGTGTACTGGTGTTTTACGGGGTGGTACAGGGGTGTGTTCGGAGCAGCAGACAATCTCACGTTGTTTTTTCGTCCCTTGTCAGAAATTAGATAAATAAATTCAGAAATAGAGAAAAGTCCCGAATGAAGGAATCTCGGGACTGTACGTTTTTTTAAAGGAAGGCCTTCGTTTTTTGTTTTTTCTTTCTTTGTTTTGTATTTTGTGCTTTTTTTTGTCTTTTTAAAACCTAATTAATTAAATTTCTACATTTGTTCCCATCATTCAAACCAGTGTGATTGTGTCAAAGTTACTAAAGCATTACTGTGCGCCTAAAACACGCCACCCGGCCGGCCTCGCTGATGCTGCCTGGCCACTGTGACTTTTTACGCTTTTTTTTTTTTTTTTTAACAATACGCTGTTGCCTTTTCTTTTTTTATTTTTTTAAATGTATTAAAAAAACACCACGTGAACTTAATTTTTGAATCGCTGTCTGAGAGGGAGTGACTGCACACTAACATGAAACGTGATTGATGATGATGGATGATGATGATGATGATATTATTGCTGTTGTGAGTGTCAGTTCTTATGCTGCCTTCAGGTTCATTTCAGAACTTCAGTATTTATGACTTTAAAGCTCATAAGTGTAAAATAATTTCTGTTTAAGTGTTTTTTTTTAAGAGAAAGAACACAAACACCCTGAAAAAAACAATTATGTTTACCAATACTGCAAGCAACACAAGCTAACAAATACAATAAAAAGAGCATTAATGAGGTTAGAGATCTGTTTCTCCAGTAGAATTGATGGTAACATGTATATATAACATTTATTATAACATTTTATCACAAAAAATAGACTGCAGTCAATTCGTAAGTACGACATTTCTGGCGTGACTTGAACGCAGCATTAGGGATTAAAAGCTGATTGGTCCTCTGTGATTGAGATACTTTGGTTGTGTCCCAATTGCATACTATTAACTACTAATACTAACTAGTTTTAATGGGAGTATTCAGTACAGAGTAATAAAGATAGGTGTCAAAGTTAAGTACACTGAAATATCCATGATACTTTTTTTATTTTTGAGTTGGG
Organism: Astyanax mexicanus; assembly: GCF_023375975.1. Lineage (NCBI taxonomy): Eukaryota > Metazoa > Chordata > Actinopteri > Characiformes > Acestrorhamphidae > Astyanax > Astyanax mexicanus. Next base: position 911,516 of record NC_064427.1, read on the forward strand.
TTATGATAGACACCATTATCCCACAATGCATTTTGATGCAAAACATAAAAAAAAGGAAAGGAGCTATTTGCATCTAGAATAAAATAAAAAAAAAGTTATATATAAATATATATATATATATATATATATATATATATATATATATATATATATATATATATATATATATATATATATATATATATATAAAGTTATATTTAACTTATAGATGAGATTAAGAACATTTTGTTAATATGTTACTATCTTTATGTAGTGTACTAACCTGCCAAACCCACACTACTGTATTAATATTGGAGACCCTTTATAGTACCTTTATAGTTTTAGAGTGTATAGTATGCAATTGGGACACAGCCCCTCTTTTTTTTTTTATTATGATTATTATATTTTTGGAATGTTTATAAGCGATCACCTGCCTACAGTGTGTGTCTGTCTGTAGAGATTTTTTTATTGTTTTGTTTGTTTATTTGTTTTGAGGGCGGGTTCAGATCGCCCCTTACTGTCTTCTTTAAATTGCTTCACTAAACCAAACTTCTTTCCTCTCTGGATTTAAGTGCTTGACATTGACAACAGTATTTTTTAAATGATATTCCCACTTTGTTATTATTTAATGTGTTGTTTTTCCTGCATATGCCTTCATTCTTTATTTCTAGCCAATTCTATTGCTCCCCCAGAACTGCTCACCCTGTACACATTTGTCGTTTGGCTCAGATCATGTTCTCATAGCCTTATGAATGTAATTCTCCCTGTTGAATTATGTTCATTCACTATATGGACAAAAGCTATATGAATAAGATATGACCACACATGTTTTGACCATATTCATAAATTGTGTCCCTATAGTGTACCATTTGCAGATTGGCCTTTTCTCTTAATGCATTCATTCACATGGCCTTTAAAACCTGGATTTTTAAGGTGTTTATGGGCGTTTTCACACCTAAAATTCTGGACCAGAGTCTGAACTAAGGTTGATGTTTGTTAGATTCTATTCTGTGCATTTTGTCTGGTGGGTTGATCAGTTTCACAATGCAGTTTAGTGACTAACTGTCACTAAACAACTTTATTACTTCCTGTCATCATCACCTACACGGTTTGGACAATGAAACTGAAACACCTGGTTTTAGAGCACAATAATTGATTGTGGTGACGGACAGTTCTGGTGGAAACAGGAGAGTTGAGGTGCACATTGAATTCTGCGTGATTTGATCAGCCGTGGTTTTATGTTTTTTGGATACAATCCGGGTTAGCACCCGAACATCCCTTTCAGACAGCTTCCTCTTACAGTGTCCACAGTTAATCCTGTTGGATGTGGTTGGTGCTTCTTGGTGGTATGCTGACATTACCCTGGATACCGTGGCTCTTGATGCATCACAAAGACTTGCTGTCTTGGTCACAGATGCTCCAGCAAGACGTGCACCAACAATTTGTCCTCTTTTGAACTCTGGTATGTCCCCCATAATGTTGTGTGCATTGTAATATTTAGAGCAGAACTGTGCTCTTACTCTGCTAATTGAACCTTCACACTCTGCTCTTACTGGTGCAATAATGTGCAATTAATGAAGATTGAACACCAGGCTGCTCCAATTTAGCCATGAAACCTAAAATCCCACACTAAAATGATGACAGGTGTTTCAGTTTCACTGTCCAACCCCTGTACATGGGCGAAGTCTCCCTTTACTTCACAGTGATTGGTTCGTAGAAGGGCGTGCTTTGGTTGGTGGCGTGTTTGGTAGTTTGTGCTGAATTCTGCTTCCCCGCCATAATCAGGTTTTTCCCGCAGCAGAATGAGTAGAACAGATTCACCTTGGTTTCTTTTTTATTTCTGCTTATAAATAAGGGTTAATCTACAGTTACAGTAGATACAGTAGTCTGTTGTACTCATACTGCTGTGTGATGTGCCTGCTCGCCAATGGGAGTCTGATTTCAGCACAACACCTCTTTCTTTAATCTTCTTCTATTGTTTGGGTGATGGGTGATGATAGCTTGACTCAACTTGCTGAAATTCGTCTTAAAGTCCAAACCATCTCTTTCATTTGGAACAAATTTTCAGTCCTTTGGTCCAGACTAAAGTTTCACACCCGACTTTTTAAGTTGGAACAAACTGAATAATCTGAAGGTCTGGACCTACTGAACAAGGTAGGTGTGAAAGAAGCCTTATAGAAGCGAAGAGTCCTTTGGTTTCTGATTGGTTCTTACAGCTGGCAATGGCCCGTTACTTCAGGCCCATTCATGCAGTCAGATCCGGTGTACTGTAGTGTCCATTTATTGTACTGTAAGAACAGAGAGTGTATGCGAGAGAGAGGGGCTGTATGTTTGTATGTACAGCTCTGCAAAAAAAAAGAGAGCACTTAAAAATGATGAGTTTCTTTGATTTTACCAAATTAAAAATATGTGGAATATAATCAAGAGAAAGATGGATGATCACAAACCATCAAACCACCAAACTGAACTGCTTGAATTTCTGCACCAGGAGTAAAGCAGCATAAAGTTATCCAAAAGCAGTGTGTAAGACTGGTGGAGGAGAACATGATGCCAAGATGCATGAAAAAAACTGTGATTAAAACCAACCAGGGTTATTCCACCAAATATTGATTATTTCTGAACTCTTAAAACTTTATGAATATGAACTTGTTTTCTTTGCATTATTTGAGGTCTGAAAGCTCTGCATCTTTTTTTGTTATTTCAGTCATTTCTCATTTTCTGTAAATAAATGCTCTAAATGAGAATATTTTTATTTGGAATTTGGGAGAAATGTTGTCTGTAGTTTATAGAATAAAACAACAATGTTCATTTTACTCAAACATAAACCTATAAATAGTAAAATCAGAGAAACTGATTCAGAAACTGAAGTGATCTCTTCATTTGGTACAGAGCTGTATGTTTGTATGTATGTGTATGTAAGCATAACAAGTGTGTGTGTGTGTGTGTTGCTGATAAGCTGTCAGCTCCTCGATGCCTGACCCCTCCCCTTTTTATTTTGGGCTATACACACGTTTATATATATCCTATATAAATTGATATGGTAAATCCGTATGGTTTTGTATTGTACACATGCAGAGACGCGTGTCTTTGAACGGCCCCGAATATTTTCTATTCTTTCTCTCTATTATTTTAATTTCTTTTTGTGTCCAAATCCAGTCCTCTTCAGAATCAGGATCATCACGCCGACTCTCAGCCCCGAGCAAACTAATGTGAATTTTGTCATCCTGAAGAGAAAAACATGGAAAAAAAAACGAACTCAATGCAAACAAACTCTATTTTTGAACTTGTATATTGTACATGAATATCTTGTAGAGGAGAATGTACTTACTAAACATATCTAATTGCCAATAAGATATACTGTATGTTTAACCCAGCGACTTTTCTCATGGCAGAATGTGAGCGTTTGCCGAAAGCTAATAAGGGTTATTTGTGTTGTTCGGCTATCGATGCAATTAACCATTTATCAATTTGTCGATAACAATAAACGAGCTCACGTCTTTACTGCTGTTTTTGTGTTTATTTTTATTTTTCTTAATAATTTAAATGCATTTGTAATTTTCTCAAGTTATTCTGTGTTATTACATATGTCCCACTTATCTTCAAATACAGGACAAGCATATTTGGAGATTATAAATGGACCAACCCCTGCCCTAAAACTCTTAAAATATTATGTTGCGTAAAAACTGTAAACATGAACAATTTTATTAAATTCAATTTACTTTTCAGGAAAAAGCACTCAGTCAGAATCTTCACTCCTTGGTTTCTTTGGTTTTACTATGAGTGAATGAGCTACTGAGCTCTGAGTTTCCTCTTCTGAAGTCCCCATTGCTCCACCAGCCGCTCGCGTTCAGTAAAACTGAGCCGGATCCTTTTTTAGAGGCTGAACGTGTGACATGACCAGAAGAAGAACTCCCGCGAAAAGAAAAGTTTAATACAGTAATAATACAGAAAATTATACAGTCTGAGACTTTAATTGTTTAATATTGTTTAATTTTCTGGTTGTTTGTATTGTTTGTCGTCTGTATCCAGGTTGAACCCTGCTATTGGTGCAGCAGTAAATGTGTGCGAGGAGTAATCCTGCAGCACATGATGGAATAAGGGGTTTAGTGCTGGATGAATCAGGGAACAGCAGGGTGAACACGGTTCATTATGGCCGGCTGGGAGGTTTTGCTGCTGTTTGGATTTTCTCTTGTTGTTCTGCTGTTTTTATTCAAACCCCGCCGACCCAAAAACTTCCCCCCGGGTCCCGCAGCCCTCGCTCTGTTCGGGAACGTGCTCCAGCTTAGCATGAAGAACCCGCTGGAGGATCTGGACCGGGTACGCTTCTGGAGTTCTGTATTTACGGGCTTATACGTCAGGAGGTTCTGGAGTCCTTTTAATTATAATCTGTATATATAATCTGTAAAGTGGTAAATCTGGAGGCAACACCTGACGTACATAAAAATAAGTTGTGGCCACAACTTTGTGAGGTGTGAGAATGAAATAAATAATTTGTGCCCATAATTTTTAAACTTATAATGGGTGCGAAAAGATAATTAAGTAATAGCTAACTCTTTGTAAGGGGTTAGTATGAGAGAATTAATTTGTGTTGATGATTTTATATTGAATGTTGATTTCGTGTTTGATGATTTTGTGTTTGATGATTTTGTGTTTGATGACGATTTCGTGTTTGATGATTTTATATTGAATGTTGATTTCGTGTTTGATGATTTTGTGTTTGATGATTTTGTGTTTGATGACGATTTCGTGTTTGATGATTTCGTGTTTGATGATTTTGTGATTTTGATGATGATTTTGTGTTTGATGAATTTGTGTTTGATGATGATTTTGTGTTTGATGATTTCGTGTTTGATGATTTTGTGTTTGATGATGATTTTGTGTTTGATGATTTTGTGTTTGATGATGATTTTGTGTTTGATGATTTCATGTTTGATGATTTTGTGTTTGATGATGATTTTGTGTTTGATGATTTCGTGTTTGATGATTTTGTGTTTGATGATGATTTTGTGTTTGATGATTTTGTGTTTGATGATGATTTTGTGTTTGATGATTTCGTGTTTGATGATTTTGTGATTTTGATGATGATTTTGTGTTTGATGAATTTGTGTTTAATGATTTCGTGTATGATGATTGTGTTGCAGTTGGCTCGGCGGTATGGGGATGTGTTCAGTCTGTATATCGGCAGGAAGCCGGCGGTGGTGCTATACGGGCTGCGGGCGGTGAAGGAGGCGCTGGTGGTTCGGGGGGTGGATTTCGCCGGCAGACCTCAGGGGCTCATGCTGAACCACGTCACCGAGAACAAGGGTGAACCTCCATAAATTATAGAATAAAACATGAACCTATAAATAGCAAAATCAGAGAAACTGATTCAGAAACTGAAGTGCTCTCTTATTTTTATCAGAGCTGTGTATTAAGAAATAGATGTTAAATATATTTACAAATACATAGGAAATCATAATGCTAAAAGCTAATCTCACTGCTGCTCTGTGGCAGGAGATTAAATTCTTACCACAAGAAATGAAGCTTAAATCTTTCATAATCTCTGTTTAACACTGAATAAGAATGTTACTAAACACAAAACAACTATAGTCAGTCCTGAAAAGTACTGCACCAGATTTAAAAAAGTATATATATATATGTTTGCCTAGACATGTATTTAGCAAACATTTTTCCAATGTAAAATTGAGATATACCTTAAGGCAAATTTAAACATACATTAAAACAAATATTTAGAAAAAATATATTGGTTTATTATATATATTTTTGCTATATATATATTATATATATTTGATAATGCATATCTTTAATATATGCTACATTTATGTGTGTAATGTTTCCCCATATATTAAATATATTTGCCATGTATGCAGTATATGCAAAAATACATTCTAGTTTGTAAAATGTATTTGAAATATACAAAACAAATAAATGAATATGAATATAAGATATAATTTGTTTTCCTTATTGTATTATAATTTGAAATGCATTTTGAAATGAAACAATATATTTAAAATATATATAAAATGTGTTTCATATACAACTTTTTTTTGTTTTGAATGTATATTTTCAGGTCTGATTATGGCTAATTATGGTTCAGTTTGGAAGGAGCACAGAAGGTTTGCTCTGATGAGTCTGAAGAACTTCGGTTTGGGGAGGCAGTTTATGGAGGAGAGAATTCTGCAGGAGACCAAACACATCTGCCAACATCTGCAGAACAGATCAGGTAGAACAATGATGAGAAAACTGAACAATAATACTGTATTTTATTCACCTCAGGAGCTGAAAACAACGTTACTGTGATTCCAGTTAAACATTCAGAGAATGTTAAACCATTTAAAATCACCTCACTTACCTAAAGACTACAACTGGTTTAACAATCCTTTACTGGTGTTTTATGGTGAATCCAGCAAAACCATATCTCAAAATTTCATGTTCATGTAGGTTAGCATTGTTAGCATTTGTCCAGGCTAGCATTGTTGGCAATGCCAGTAAATCATATTTAAGTTAGAATAATGTGGCATTATTAATATGTCAGTTCAGTGCACAGAGGCGCTATCATGCAGGTGAGTTTATTGGTGTTTTAAGGCAAAATAAAGCAAATACCGTTACAGTCAAAAGTTTTACACATATTTATTCAATATTTCTATTTTTTCCCTTCGTTTTAAATGAATAGTGGAGTGATACAGACTATGAAGGAACACATAAGGAACCATGTATACAGTGTTAGATAGATAGATAGATCCTGTGCTACAGAAGAAACGCTTGCTCTGTCTTTCCTGGGGTGGTCCTAATGAGTGCCAGTTCCATCATTATAATGTTTTTGATGGTCTTTTTGCAATTGCACTTAAGGATACTTTCAAACTTCTTGAAATTCTACTTTTCAGATGACCTGACTGACCTTTGACATTTCTTCGTAAAGTAATTTTTTACGTTTCTTTATTTAGTTTATTTAGCTTCCCATAATCTGGATTAGAACTTTATTCAAATATTAATCATTCACTGTATACCTGTAACTCTACCTCTTCACTACTTTACTTTAACTGATGTTCTCAAACACAGCATCCGCAGCATAGTTAATGTAAAGACGAGGCAATGAACGTATAGACACTCTTGTTAGCTTTCATGCTAATAACCTTTTTTCTGATTTTTGACAGGAAATCTGGTAGATCCTCAGCCCGTGATCCACAGCGCTGCGTCCAACATCATCAGCTCCATATTGTTCGGGACTCGATATGAATATGATGATGAAGTTCTCGCTTTTATCATCAACAGCTTTAAAGAAAACGCCAGGAAAGCTAACAGCGCGTGGGCCGTGGTATGCTAACCTCTGTTCTGTTAGCAGTTAGCATTTTGCTTTATTTTTTTTTTTATTTTTTTTTATAGAGTCACCCTTAATGTTTCAAAGCAATAAATACAATAAATGTTGATTGATTAATAGATTGAATTGATTGATCAATTAATTGATTGATTGCTATTCTGTTATAGATTTATGATTCCTTTCCTTTCCTGAGGCACCTGCCGCTGCCGTTTCGGAAAGTGTTTGAGAACTATGAGGCTCTGAAATCTCACACCAGGAGGATCATCGCCGATCACAAGAAGAGCAGGACCTCCGGAGAACCGCGGGACATCATCGACTGCTACCTCGATGAAATGGAAAAGGTTACCTGTTCTTATTTTTTGTTGAAAAAAAAAACAGTATTATACTGCAGAATTTAATTATTTTATAATCACAGTTTTTTTCATGCATCTTGGCATCATGTTCTCCTCCACCAGTCTTACACACTGCTTTTACAGAAGTTTGTAAATGATGAAAATTATGAAATACTGCAGTATAATATAATAGTGTTTTTTTAACAGGCGGATGAGGACACCTCGCTGGACGAGGACAGATTAGTGATGTTCCTGCTGGATCTTCATTTTGCTGGAACAGACACCACGTCCAACACCGTCCTCACCGCTCTGCTGTACCTCGCCGTGTACAGAGATATACAGGGTGGGTGAGCCCTGAGGTAGCCTACATTAGCCTGTATTTGGGAATACTGGGGGGGGAAACAGAGGCGGGATATTCAACTAAAGTTTTTTGGTATAAAAATACACTTTATTTGGTTGCTGTTAAAAAAATTTTAGTTACTTATTTATTCGTTTTTTTACTAAAATATTTGTCAATTTAGATTATAGATTAATAGATTTGTAGATTATTATAGATCGGTTTCAGAATACTGTGCATTTTGGACCTCTACACAGAAATTATATTTTTTTATTTAATTGCTTCTAATTTTCCCTTTTTTGTTTTCTGTAATGAATGCGTCTACCCTATTTAGCAAAAATTTACGTTAGAAAAAAAGTCACATTCAGAATGGTTCACTGTTGCCTTGTTCCGTTTCAAAGTCTGTCAAAAGGGCAAAAATTGAGTCTCTGTAAAATTTAGGAAAGTCTAGTAGTAAACAATCTCTCACTAGGAGGTACACTACCCAAAGGTAGCATCTAAAAGCCTTTTTTAAAATCAGTTTCTCTGATTTTGCTATTTATAGGTTTATGTTTGAGTAAAATGAACATTGTTGTTTTATTCTATAAACTACAGACAACATTTCTCCCAAATTACAAATAAAAATATTCTCATTTAGAGCATTTATTTACAGAAAATGAGAAATGGCTGAAATAACAAAAAAGATGCAGAGCTTTCAGACCTCAAATAATGCAAAGAAAACAAGTTCATATTCATAAAGTTTTAAGAGTTCAGAAATCAATATTTGGTGGAATAATCCTGGTGGTTTTTAATCACAGTTTTGTTTTCATGCATCTTGGCATCATGTTCTCCTCCACCAGTCTTACACACTGCTTTTGGATAACTTTATGCTGCTTTACTCCTGGTGTAAAAATTCAAGCAGTTCAGTTTGGTGGTTTGATGGTTTGTGATCATCCATCTTCCTCTTGATTATATTCCAGAGGTTTTTTAGTTTGGTAAAATCAAAGAAACTCATCTGGAGTATATGCACAGGCACTAATGCTAAATTGTATTCTTCTCTCTGTTATTATTCAGCTCTCTGCCAGCAGGAGATCGACGCTGTACTGCAGGATAAAGAGCAGGTCTCGTTTGAGGACAGGCAGCAGATGCCGTTTGTGCAGGCCACCATCCACGAGCTCCAGCGCCTGGCCAACATCGCGCCGCTGGGCGTCTTCCATTCCACCACCAGGAACACGCAGCTAATGGGCTACGACGTCCCGGAGGTGCTGAGGGGGTGCAGTAATTAACGAGCAGGCCTTCTGTTCTGGGTTTTACGTGTAATATGAGTTTTCAAAAAGTCCTAAAAAAAAATCTTTCTGCCTGTGCTGCCCAGGGCACGCTGGTGATTACCAACCTTACATCTGTTCTGTTTGAGCGCAGTCAGTGGGCACAACCTAATCACTTCAACCCCTCACACTTCCTGAACCAGCGAGGGGAATTCATGAAGCCTGAGGCCTTCCTGGCCTTCTCTGCAGGTAAAAAAGACATTTATTACACCTAAACTACAAGCTGAAACAACACCAAGCAGTTTAGTCCTGCACCTGACTTCATACAAGACTCCTCCAGGTATTGATACTGTAAATTTACTGTAATATTTAATATTATAATAACATTATAGTGAGATTTATATAAATAATTTGACCCTCCTAAACTGTTGTTTTACTGCTGTTGAGGGGGTTTGGGTCTTAATGCCCCCCCCAAAAAAACTGGAACTGAAAAAAAAACAGCACTAGAGTCAAAAAGGCAACTTTTTACAACTGTATGTAATTTAGAACCTCTTTTTTCCATGTTTTGTTGTTTAAAATGGGATTGCTTGTGAACAAAAAGGTCAATATCAAATATAGAAAATATTAATAATAAAGCACAGGCTTTCAAAAACATTCAATCCAATAGATATAAAAAAATATATTTTAATTAATTGGATTTTTTAATGTTAATGTACAATTTTATATGATATTATTAGAGTCTTCTTTTTGTGTATTGCTGATAGAAAAAAACACTATTATATTAATATTTTTATTAATAAAAAAGTGGTTTCCCTGGATTATCACTCCTGATTCAGCTCACCCACAAAATAACAGTTCAACCAGATGTTATAAAACACAGAAATGATCAACACCGCTAAATCTGAAGCCGATATATATATATATATGTAAGTGTGGTGGTGGTTGCTGTGGTGTTGCAGGTCCTCGAGTGTGTCTGGGTGAAGCTCTGGCCCGGATGGAGCTGTTTCTGATTCTGGTCACGCTCCTCCGCCGCTTTCACTTGGCGTGGCCCGAGGCCTGCGGGGGTCCCGACCTCCGGCCCGTGTTCGGGGGGATACAGGCTCCCAGGCCCTACAGCATCACTGTCACACCGCGGAGATACCACGGCAACCACGGGGCTTCTGCTGGACACGCCAGCTGAATTTAAATCATAGAGAACTCTGCGTTTTTCTATTCTGTGATGGTTAATAAGTGAGTGTGAGAGAGAGCCTACACTTCAGCATAAATAAAAACTCTGTAAGGGTGATGCTGTATTATATCACTTAATAAAACTACTAATGCATCACCAGGCTCTGTAAACTTTATCAAGTTATTAATTTGTTCATTAAAATGATCTCAACCTTATTCTGTATCTGCAGTGTCTGTTTACTCATCCCTAAACATGATCAACTACAGGCTGCTATTCTTCATACTACAGAGCTTACAGCAGGTGGCAGTAAAGCTGTGAGATACGGAGGACCCTCTGAGTAAAGAGCTTCATCATATACAGTACCAGTACAGTACCATCTAATGTGATTTATTCAGATATATTTCCAGGATAAAGATCAGGTTAAACAGTACAGGGATTATGATAACAGTGTTGCTGTACTTTCCTTCATTGACCATGCTAATGCTGTTTCTATGTGATTACTGCACATATGAACATTATATATAGTTATCCAAAAGCAGTGTGATTAAAAATCAGGGTTATTCCACCAAATACTGATTTTTGATCTCCTCTGAAAACTTTATGAATATGAACTTATTTTCTTTGCAAGCTGAGATTCTATCTTTATCATTGGTAGCTAAATTGAGGATAAAAAATGGGAGAAAATTAGGAGTAATTTTTAAAAGTGTGAATTTTTTATTTGTACCAAACAGAAAAAAGTTTTAAAATGTAATTTGACAAAATATTGCATATCCTGCTCTATGACGTCTGTGCTTGTGTTTATTGTGATTGCGATGCTGAAGAGATATATATCGTGCAGACCTACAACAGAATATGTGAGCGGAGTGTAAGCATTGTCCCAGAGCAGTGTTCCTCAGGGACCCCAGATGGCCTGCAGTATATCTGCTCTATCCCCATGTGTTTCTAATTAGATTGGAGCATAAAACCTGGCCTGACTGCAGATCTCTGGGGACCAGTTTAAAAAAACCACTAGATTTAAGGTCTGCTGGAGTTCAGGTCATGCTTTTAACCAGAGCCAGAAAGTCAATATCAGCAGCCGTGTGAGGAACATTATCACAACACTGTCTTTCAGCATCTCATAGCTTTCAAAGATAAAATGACTGACAATTAAAAATCTTTAACTTTTTATCACATTTTTCAGCTTAATCACTTTATACAGAATTTTTACTTTTTATTTCCTGTCATGCATGCGTCCATGCTGTTACAGCAAGCTGCATTAATGTGGTCTATCAGATTATGAAGGAACACATAAGGAATCATGTAGTAACTTAAAAACAGTGTTAAACAAACTAAAATACTCTGTGAAGAAGACGTTTTATTAAATTTATTTAAAGTGGGAAAAAATATAAGGGATGATAATGATAAATAAATCATTTGTTTGTGATTTAAAGTTATCAGATTAAGTGCACACATAAGTTTACAGGTCTACGCTATTTGTCTTGCTTTATAATTACAAAACTACATTTTAAAAATGATTTTAACATCCCGATTACATTCTGAAAAAACTGTATAATAATATTGTTCTGTATCAGTTGTTCAGTCTTTTTACTTATTTGGCCGATTTAATTCCCTTTTGGTTGATAATTTAATAAGTTAATAATCTGTAAAAAAGATTTTATCTTCATAAAGTCATTATCTTCATTTTTTAAAATATACAGTTGAAGCCTATAACTCTAATAACTCTAATCTAAAGGTTAACATTATATATATATATATTCTCTATACACGCAATTATGTGTTTATGGATTGCTAGACAGTTTTTGTATTTAATTTTAAATGCTAATGCTAAAGCTAATGCTAAAGTTAATGCTAAAGCTAATGTTAAAGCTAATGCTAACGTCTACCCTCCCCAGAACTGCAGATCAAAGGCATGCTAATTAGCTGATGAGTCCAGTCTGGTTCAGCAGTAAAACAGCAGTAAAATCTGAACTCTGTGCTCCCAGGTCAGAAATGTTGACCATTAAGCTGCAGCCAATCAGAAAGCCGCTTTTCCACTCCGCTTAGTGAGGGGGCGTGGCGTTGGGTACCAGAGGGGGCGTGGCCTCTGCTGTCTCGGAGGCAGCGGTGTTAAAGAGTGGAGAGCGGTGAACTGGGCGGATTAGCGCGAGCTCATCTCCTCTCTGCTGCGCGAGGCCGCGGTGCTGGAGGAGATAACGGGTCAGGGAGCATCTTCACAGAGCAGGTGAGTTCAGCATCTTCTCCTGTACACTGATTTACTGCTGTTTACAGTCTGCACTGGTTCAGATAATGGGACTGAAGCTCGTGCAGCACTGGGCTGTATCATACACTGTAAAAAATACATTACTTTATTATCTGAATAATCATATGAAAATGAAAATTGCATTAAAATTATTATTAAATTATTAAAACATATTGTGTAATTTTACAAAAATGTTAAATATTAGCAACAGACTACAATCATTATTAGATTTATTGACCAAGAGTTTTTATATAAACAAAGAATTTGTCTTTGGTAAGTGTTAACTCTGTGTACATTCAACAATAAACATGCAATAATATTACATATAGTAAATGCAGGGATATACATAGTAGTATTGTATATGTACTGTACAATAAATACAGCAAAACACCCAGTAATATTAAAATAATAACAAAGACAATAAGATCTAAAGTGAAAAAAATAATAACTGCTCGTCAGTAGATAATAGAAATATTATCTGTAATTTTACACAAAAATATTGTTGTTTTCCTAAAATATGCTACTGTCAGTTTACAACTGTACAACTGCAAGGCTTTTTTGCAGTAGAATTTTCTGTCTGTCAAAAACCAAACAAGTTTTTATTTGATTTCTTATTTCTTATGATTTTCATTATAATAATATTGCAAGAATTGCTCACACAGATATTTGTTTGATCAGTTTAGTCAGCCTGATCATACACCGATTAGCAAGGATCTGCTCATGTTGGTATTTTTTTCTTATAATTATAATTTCCCATAAGGGAATATTGATTTTTTAATGTCTCAGGAGACATTAATTAATTGTAACTCTCACTTAGGCTTAATTTAGAGATAAAAAGATTTTTCGCAGATTTTAACAATAAAATCGCCAAAAATTTGGACACAATAAAAAAATGGAATATCATAATGTGATATCTTGAAAGGAGTCTAATTTTTTATTTATAAATAAAATGAATAAAAATATCATATTGTAGAAATAACACATAATAGAACTTCAATATACAACTGAATCACCAATCACCAATCACAGACCTGATTAAAAGTAAAATTAAACAGTAGATAATATTTTAACAATCGTAATTGATCAAATCCAGCCTTGTTCAGTGATTGGTCGCTCTATCTTGCCTCTTAAAGGCCAGATTTATAGAGTGAAAGACAGATAGTTTAGTAGTTTAGTATAAAGATTGTCCCACCTGAGCTGTGGATCTCTGCAGCTCTTCCAGAGTGACCATGAGCCTCTTGGCTGTTTCTGTAATTAGTGCTCTCATTGCCTGGGCTTCAGTTTGAATCACTGTTCACAGAACAGCTGTAGTTATACTGAGAAAACAAATTATACACAGGTGAACTCTTTACTATTTACTATTTAATAATTATTCATTAGAAGACTTCTGAAGGCGATTGGTCACATTGCCGTTTATTTAGAGGCATCAGAGAACAGGGGACTGAATACAAATGCATGCCACCCTCTCCAGCTTTTTATTAATTTATTGTTTAATTAATACTTACTGCTTTGTCTTGGTCTATCACACATACATGCCAAATAAAATACATTTAAATTGTGTGTATAAAATGAAAAATGTGAAAAATTGAATGGGTATGAACACTTTTTTAAGGCACTGTACCAGAAACCTGACAGCTCCACTCTGTTCCAGCTAAGACTGTCAATCACCTGATTCCTAAGTGTAGCCCTGCCTTTTTTATACGATAGAGCAGAATAAGGTCTATAATCTGATTTCTGGGGGGCGTATCTCTGTCCCAGTATATACTGTGACTCTGACCTTGTGCCGATGTGGAGCTGAACCCCTGCAGACTGGGAGGAGTACGTGGTTTGGGTTGAGAAGTGGAGATGAAGGTTATAGAGGGTGAAGAAGTTTGTAGATCTGAACAGGATCATGACTCATGAGTCGTTGACTCGTTTAAGAGTTCTCTCACTCCTCCATCGTATCGTTCGTTTACAGAGCGCTCCTCTGCTGTTCCGGGTCTGAACTGAGCCTTCAAGAGGCTCATCACCCACATCTTACATAAAGCAGAGTCAGATCCTCCGTAAGAGTTCAGACGCCCAGTCTGACAGCATCAAAAAGCAATAAAAAGCTATTGTTCTCTAACAGGCGGAGCTGAAAATAAAACCCCACTCATGAGTCATGAAGTGGGATCCCAGACAGCAGACGATGAACGGTTCTGGGCTGCAGACGTTACGCCACTGATGGGTCAGGAGCGGCTGTGTCCCAATTGTGTTCTGGAGTGAATAATAACTGGTGGATATCCTGATATTGATGTGGAACACCATCAATTAATATCCTAAATTACTTTAATCTTCTTAAAGGTTTTTCAGCACTTAGTTTGGCACTAGTTTGCACTCATTTTTCCAATGAAAAGAAGTAGAATAGCGTGAGCATTTACTGTGGATCTCTACCCTCACTCTACCCTCACTCTACCCTCACTTTACTCCACTCTTTCCTCACTCTACCACACTCTACCTCACTTATAACTCACTGAAACTTGCTCTATTTCACTAGAACATTCCATCTCACTCTAACACACTCTTCTATCACCTCATAACTCACTCTCACCACTCTACCTCACTCTACAACACTCTGCTTCACTCTTCCTTGCTCTGACTCACACCACTTAACTTACTGTCAAAGTATCTCACTCTACCTTACCTTGCCTCTTACCACTTAACCCACTCTCTCACTGTACCTCACTCTACCTCACACCTGTACCTCATTCTATTACACTCTGCCTCACTCTTCTCACTCTACCACACTCTACCTCGCTTATAACTCACGGTACCTTGCTCTATCTCTCTATAACATTCTACCTTACTCAACCTCACTCTGCCTCTCACCATTTAACTTACTCTCTCGTTGTACCTCACTACTCTACCATCACTCTACCACACTTTGCTTCAATCTTTCTTGCTCTGCCTCACTGTACCCTCACTCTACTTCACTCTAACTCACTGTACCTCGCTTTTAACTCACTGTACCTCGCTTTTAACTCACTCTACCTCACTTTACCTCACTCTTCCACAAACTTCCTCACTCTAACCTGTTTATAATTTAGTGTACTAATTGCTTCCTTCCTCTATCTCACTGTACATCGCTCACCTCACTTTACCTTGCTTTATCCCACTCCACCCCACTTTGCCTCATTCTACCTCATGATGCCATTCTCCTACTCACTCTACCTTACTCTACTTAACTCTACCTCAATCTCCCTCCCTCTATCCTCACTCTACGTCACCCTACCCTCACTCTCCCATCACTCTACTTCCCTCCAACTCACTCTACCACACCACATCATAGTCTACCTCACTCTGCCTCCAGCCCTGGTTGCATGACATCAGGTCTTCTGGACGTGTGATCTGTGAAACATTACAGTAATCCGTTGATGTTGTCACTGATTGTTTTTGTCTCCACACACAGATTTGTTGGTCTTCTCCATGACTCACTCCATGACAGTTTGGCATGACTACCCACCAAGTTTCATTCCTTTCAGTTTATTCTTTTGGGTGCAGCTATATTTTTTTGATGATTTTTTTTGTCTGTAAGTGTGTGATATGCAGCAGATGTGACAAGTACATGATATCGTCATTTCACCCAGAATTCTCTATTAGATAATGTTCCCGAAGTCCTTATGAAGGTCTAATATGAGGATCATGCAGGTCATGGAGAAGCTCTTCTCTGTTATATAAGAACAGGACTGTGTGGGTTTGGTGGAACAGTGCTAGGTGAACCGTGCCTGAGATCAGATCCCGACTGCACACTGTCGGGGTTCCAGCCGATGCAATTTGTCAGGTTCTTTCCAGAGGCAAGGTGCACGCTGAGCTGCTCGGCGGGGGTCGCGGCTGGTGGTCTGACAGGACGCCGCAGCTTCATGCATAGTAATGGTGGACCTAATGTGCCGTGCTGGAGAGATCTGGAGCAGCGGGAATTGTCTACCAGCAAATTACGGGAAATAAATAATTTAATAAATCAGAGGGATAAGACAGAGGAACGTGAACGGCGTGGTCGTGTGCAGTCCCGCCGCCTGAAGGCCCTCAAGACCTTTGCAGATGATCACCAGCCCAGAATTAATGTGAGAGGGAGCGTCCCCAGGACGAGTCACGGGTCTGCCCGGTGCCAGCCTTTCACACTTCTTTAAACCCCGTTTAGGAAGCCACACTGAGTTTTTACACTGACAGATATTCCAACAAACCGTCATTAAAGGAACAATAAGGAGTTTTTCTTTTATCTACCTTTAAACCCAGTGTTATTCAAAATGAATATTATTTACTAATATAAATGACTAAATAAGCAACACTATCTTTACAGACTAACAAAGAATGTTATTAGAATGTGTTTAGCTACTGTATGTTCTTCAAAGGTTTCTGTTTAAATGATTAACTCTCTTTATTTGTTCAAATTTGTTAACCAAATGTGAAACCCTACTGTGAGAACAAATAAACAAATGTAGCACAAATAGATGCAGCAAAGCAAGCCCAAACCGTGATACTACCACCAGCATGTTTCACAGATAAGTTTCTTTGTTGGAAAGTTGGAAGTGTTGGAATTAGGGCTGAAATATTAATTGTTTTTTAAATTGAAATCGTGAATTGAATGGACACCATTTTTCAATCACAGGAGTTGTAATTTGACTTAGCCAATAGACTGCAGGTGTGTGTGTGAAGAGGCAGACTGCTCAAACTCTAGTAACCAACCCAGTAACCCAGAGGAGATGTGGAGAGTGGTGAGATGGGATGTATATGGGTCAGTGTGGGCAGAGAGTCAGAGCCGTATCAGAGGAGATACAGGATGGCAGTGTTTATAGCAGGGTGTAAATTGGGTTATTAACGCTGTTCAGGCTGGTAATGTAGAAGTGAGACCCAACAGCTGATCAGTGTTCTGATTCTGACCCGTCTGCAGGATTCCCTCATCGCCTGCGACAGATCACAAGCCTGGACACTCACCAGGATATGATCTCTCAGGAATTACAGTCTGAGAGCAGCCTTTCATTCTGTAAAATCTCTCGCTGTAAGAAGTGTCCTGTAACTGAGTGTCCTGAGGGACGGCAGGGCCTCGCTGACGCTGGCAGCTGTAAAGAGACAGCAGTAATGATCTGTAAGAGAAAGAGAAACAGTTTGGACAGAGAGACAGACGGGTGGAGAGGGTGATACTTGGCTGGAGGACAGACAGAGCTGTTGTTGTGTTTTTGGTGCTGATCTGACACTTCCTGGAAGTCCTCTGTGGGCAGCGGAGGTAATGAACAGTACGCTGCAGGACGAGTGTATTTCCTCCGTTCAGACAGAAGGTGAGAGGCATGCCTCACCTGGCATGGGGAAGTGGACTCGCAATTATTCTGTATAATTAAATGTATAACACATGTATATATGTACAAATGATGAGTTTCTTTGATTTTACCAAATTAAAAATCTCTGGAATTTAATCAAGAGGAAGATGGATGATCACAAGCCATCAAACCACCAAACTGAACTGCTTGAATTTTTACACCAGGAGTAAAGCAGCATAAAGTTATCCAAAAGCAGTGTGTAAGACTGGTGGAGGAGAACATGATGCCAAGATGCATGAAAAAAACTGTGATTAAAAACCACCAGGGTTATTCCACCAAATATTAACCCTAACCCTAAACTTTTAAAACTTTATGAATATGAACTTATAAATTGTTTTCTTTGCATTAATTGATGTCTTAAAGCTCTGCATCTTTTTTTTTTGTTATTTCAGCCATTTCTCATTTTCTGCAAATTAACGCTCCAAATGACAATATTTTTATTGATGAATCTTTTTGGATGAGTCTGGGTTTGGTGGTTGCCGTGAGAACGGTTCTTGTCTGACTGCACTGTGCTGAGTGTAAAGTTTGGTGGAGGGGGGATAATGGTGTAGGGTGTAGGGTTGATTTTTAAGGAGCTAATTTCCAGTGAAAGAGATTTCATGTTCCCAAATTTGTGGTAACAGTTTGGAGGCGGCCCAACTTATATATATAACTTGTAGAGTATTGAAATATATCAGAATATATTATATAGATACATACATACTGTTTATTTCAGAAGGCTCTAAAGAATAACCGTGTAGCTGCGTCAGTATTAAAGTGCTGCTTGACATGTACGTCATCAGCGGTGTGTACGAGAGTATCATACCCACAGCGTGAAATCGCTTCAGACCTAAAGCTCATCTGCATGTTGACTCATTGGGGGCGTGGTCAGCGTGGTGGAGAGGGATGAACTGGTGAGGGTTTAGTGAGATGCTAAGCTTCTTCCTCTCAGTGGAGCGAGTGGGTGATCTGCTGTGTGCTGATACAGATGTTGCTGTAGTGTGTATATGTGTGTACTGTATGTATGTGTGTGTGTGTGTGTACTGTATGTGTGTGTGGTGAAAACCCTGAAGTACCCTGCAGTATTAGATAGTATTAGACGGTATTAGACAGTGGCGGCACAGGCTTTACGAGCTTTACATTATTATATGTTAGTTACATGTTGGCTCTGTTCCAGAAAAGTGAGATTCATATACATGTATGTATATATGTATATATATTTTAGTTAGAATAGCTCTATGGTCTGTACAAAACATGTTCATGAACATCTTTAGACAAAATCACTCTCACATAATTATAAAGATCTCACCAGCTCTATTCTTACCAGTTTCAGACCTTTAAGAATCAGTCGTTTAAGGGCTCTGTCACTTTTATTCTAATAAGCTGTTGCTGGCCACGCCCCCTGTCTATGCTGAGCTCGTGCTAAATGGTAAAACACAAACAAGCTGGTTTATGCTTAACCGTGATAGAAACACACAACTCACCCTCATCTGATGACTTGCCACGAACAGCAGGTATAGATCCCTCCCTCAGAAGATGTCTGCTGGTTAATCCTGCTGTGTACTGTCTATGGTTCTGAACCAACAAATAAAAATGGCAGATATTCAACTGATCTAGTGAGCGGGGCTCTGGTGGGGGATGATGGGTGAGGGGTGGAGCCAGGGTGGTTCTATGCAGGTTACCATATTGTGACGTCACATGATGTGGTAGCTCACTAGCAGGGAGTGGTGTTATCTACTGCACCACACCACCATATTCATTGGAATGGTGTCCACAGATATTTGGCCATGTATTGTATTTCTAGTGTATTTCCAGTGGGATGCACTGTATGATTTCTAGAATATATACAGAATGTGTAAGTTCGTGTGACGCATTCCTGCAGATCTTTGCTGGCTGTTGATGTCGAGGTCGTGCATCGTGTTCGCGTGAACACACACGTATACCACATAAACCCCGGCTGCAGTCTGCAGGCCCGGAGCTCTGAGTCAGCCCCCTCAGTCCTGAGCGGTGGAGCTCGGCTGTGTTTTTGCGTCAGTTTGTGCTTCTTTTCCCTGGGCGAGTGACAGTTCCCCTGTAACACACAGAGCAGAGGATCCACAGTGACAGGGCCATTCTCCCAGCAGGGCACTGGAGCAAACCTGGCACTGCACAACATATCATATATAACAGCAATGTTTCATAACTCTTATGAAATGTGGGCTACACATCTATTTATAGCTTCCATTTGAAGTTATTGTAGTAAATATGTAGGATTTATTTATTTATTTTTTTTTATGGTGCTTTTGTATTTCCACTTGGGTCCAGACTGCCCCTATAAACACTCCTAAAAAACACTCCTATAAACACTCCATCAATTTTCTGTGATTTAGCTAAAATTAGCTAAAAACTCACTGGTGCTCCTGTTTTTTCAATTGCAGTCCGGATGCAGGAGTTATATTTTTCATATTTAGATGTCCCACTGAGAAAAACTAATTCCGTCCGGATAGTGGTATAGTTTGGTTTCAGGAATCATATGCTTCTAGGAACCATTTGCATGGCTCCTCCCTCATTGTGATGTCACAATAAGGAAATCTGCATAGAACCACCTTGGCTCCAACCCTTCACCTGTCAACCCCAACCAGAATCCTGTCAATTAGATCTTCAGTTGAAGAAACATTTTCATAGTCCTATTCTAACTTGAGTACAAAGAGGTATAATATGTCCCTTTTAATACAGTAATAAAAGATCAGCTTTTATCGAGAAGTATTGCTTAAAACAAGTACAGTGATCTTCCAGCAGAATAATACACTTTTTCTGTTCCCAGAAACAAAATGATGGTCTTGCATATGTTAAATGCATTTGTAAACTGTATTTGACAGTTTAATATCCAACAACATTAATTTTGTGTAAAATTACATAAAATCAAAGAATAAGGTTAATCAATAATAAGGTTAATAAATAAAAACATTGAATAATACTTTTTATTAATTAATCAAAAACTTTTGACTGAGACTGTATGTATATGTAGAGAGAAAAATATATGAAAGTGTGTTCTGTGAGTGGAATGATGGTTCTCCTCGGATCTAGTGGCTCTCAGACGTGTTTGTGTCGCTTTAATGAGTTTAGAACAGCCTTCATCTCCACACGTTCCCCTCCCACTCCACAATAACAGCTCAGATTAATCTGCCTCGCTTTTGATCCGCGCATCTCGTTAGCCTTTTTCCTGCCTGTTTCGCTTCAAGCAAGGTTAGCGTTAGCATTAGCGCTAGCGTTGTTTCAGTGGGTGGGGGCTCTGGGGGACAGCAGGTCGAGGGGCCATGCTTTAACTACAGGGTCTCATAGTTTATCTACAGAGGTTTAAATTAGTCATAAACTGCTATATACTACTGTACACTACTGTATAGTACTGTATACCAATGTACACTACTGTATAGTACTGAATAGTACTGTATAGTACTGTATACCACTGTGTACCACTGTATAGTACTGTTTAGCACTGTATACTACTGTATGCTACTGTAAAGGACTGTATAATGCAGTATAGTACTGTATACCACTGTATACTACTGTATAGTACTGTATAGTACTGTATATGACTGTTTAATTCGGTAGAGTACTGTGTAGTATGGCATAGTGCTGTATACTATTGTATTGTACTGTACAGTAGTGTATAGCACTGTATAGTACTTTGCAAATCCTAATTTTCCTACTGGTTTTGTGGTAATCTAGCATATTTACATTAAATAAAACTAAATCAATTACTTGAGTTAGGAGAAAAACATGAAAACATTAAATTAAATGAAAAAATGTATAATTACATTGTGTCAACTTATCATGATTAATCTGATTTTTTAATCAGTTGACTACACTAGTTAAAATAGTGTACTAAAAAGAATCAGTGATATAAAATGTTTTAAAAAATGACAATATTATCGTTTTTATCTCTGACCATATATCGTTCAGTAAAATGTTTATGGTGACATGTCTACACATAATTCTTGACCCTCTATATACAGGGCTGCAGGTGTGTGAGGTTGGGGCAGGTGTGGGTGTAGGGGTGATGGGGGTGAGATCAGGTGTAGTAGGTAGAGCTGATCCAGACAGAATTCAGGAAGCCCCCCGGCGGTTCATACGGCGCGGCTCAAAGAGCTCAATAAAATCAGACAATAATATCAGTCTCGCTGGCACAGCTGAGCACAGGGGGCATGGGCGGAGAGACAGCGACGCCGGGGTCACTCAGGTATGAACACACACAATAAAACACACTAAACCACACACAGTTTAAACCCACACACACACACACACACAGATGTGGCAGATGCAGCTGGAGTGGCAGTGAGTTGGCGCTGTAGCAGCAGTTCAGTATTAAGGCTCCGTGTAATCAGCTGTGGCACTGAGCAAGCGCTGTTTTGGCACCGGGTGCCCGCTGTGTGAAATCGTCTTGAAGCGGGCACACTGCTCTCCGCTCGCTGCCAGGGCTAATGGTGTGTAAATGAAGGCCCTGTGGTGCAGGCCTGGGTGGCACAGCAGAAATGCCATGTACAGGGCTGTGAAATTGATGCCAGAATAGTGCATTTTAGTACTGTAGTTGTTTTCAGTACTGTGTTACCGCATTCTAGGTTGAATTTCAGTATATTTTTACATTTATTGCTTATTTTCTTAGAAAACGTGACATTACAGGCCTTTATTAGCAGTGGAACACATAGATTATTGATTATTTAAGCTAAGCTATTATTTAGCTGTTATTGAATCACGGGTCATGATGCTTCTGCATCAGCAGCCAGAGACAGAGAGAGTACAGTAGGTCATGATGCTTCTGCTTCTCCATCAGCAGCCGGAGTCTGAGAGAGAGAGTACAGTAGGTAATCCCAGGCTCTCTTAATTGGCAATGCATTATATACACTGTCATTTTCTATGTTGCTTGAATGTTCATGTTGTAAAATTCAGAATAATTAAAAAACTGTAAAACGTGGTGGTGGTAGTCGTAGTGTGATGGTGTGGGGAGATGCTGCTTCTGATATCTGAGAATCAAGGCACTTCATGTCCTAACTTGAACCCCATTTTTGGTCCAGTTCTTCGTCTACTATCTGAACAGCTGTGCTCAGATTGTCTCATTTGCTGTTTTTACCGTTTTTAGCTGTTATGAAGCTGTTATGGATACCCTTAACCTCGCATTGCCCTGCATATAGAGATGTGAATTTCATGCACGGGTGCCGTTGAGTTTGGCAGGTGCATTATATCTGTAATTTAATCAGGTGTCCTGAGTGTCTGATGACAGTAAGTGACATTTAGAAGAGTGATGTTCTGCCCTGACCCCACCGTAAGAGCACAGACCCAGATCCAATCTCTTACAGCGAGTGACAATAGAGATTAACTGGACATCACTGCATGAGCGCTGTTTAGGATCTACACAGCATTAATGCTGGCATTTCTGTTGCCGATGACGTCCAAATTACGCTGTTGTGTACCATTGAATAAAGCTTTATATACCATATATACAGGACCTGTAAAGGACCTTTTCTGCTGAATAGCAAGACCCTTGTTTTACAAAATTTACATTATTTTTCAGCTTTTAGTTCATTTTTCTTTTTTTCTGAAAGTTTAATAATTTTCTTTGTACCATTTCACATTATAAGTAAAAAAAAACAAGTGTATGCTCTATGAATGCGCCATTCTATAAGAAAAACCTACCATATACAGTACCTTAAATTCAGTGTTTTTTCACTATTTTAAAATGTTCTGCACTGTAAATTAATACTAGTCATCCAAACTATAAAGAAACAAACCAAAATATGTTTTATATTTTACATTCTTTAAAGTAGCTCCTCTTGCTGGATTTTCTCAATCAGTTTTATGAGGTAGAGTCACCTGGAATTCAGGCTTTCAGTTAACAGCTGTGCTGAACTCATCAAGAGTTCATTACTTGAATTTCTTGTCTCTTAATAAAGTGTTTGAGAGCATCAGTTAATGTAAAGTAGTGAAGAGGTAGAGTTACAGGTATACAGTGAATAGTGAATATTTGAGTAATGTTCGAATCCAGGTTATGAGAAGAAACAACTACTCAACTAAACAAAGAAAAAAAATACTTTACAGAGAATTTCAAAAGCTTAAAAAGTATTATATCATTATAATGATGAAACTGGCCACCCCAGGAAAGGAGGAAGAGCAAGAGTTTCCTCTGTTGTGCAGGATAATTTTATATGTATGTGTTTTGTATGTGGCTCACTTCTGGACTATTATTTGTAGATTGGGTGAACAAAGGTAGAACCTGCAGCTTGAAGATCTTGTTCTTTTTCTTCTTGTTGTTCTCCTTCCTTTTCCTTTTCTTGAGAACATCATTAATAATAGATATTCAATTCTCCACTTAATGAACGGAGATGAATTTCCTCCGTAATTCTGTTTGTGCAGTGTGTAGATCTGCACACTCATGCGCTGGGTTTAGATGAATAGATCAGCTGGTGGAGCTCCATTAGCGAGGGCTCTGTAATTCTCCGGCGGCTCTGAAAAGCGCTGATGAGATGAATGGTGACAGTGATGGCGAGAGCGATGCAGTTTCCGATCTTTTGTGTTTGTCTTTCTCTCTCTCTTTTCCTCTTCAGAGCGACTCCTCCTCCTCCTCCTCCTCCCTCGCTCTTCCTCCTCCCTCAGACACCAATCAGTCATGTAGTTCAGGTCTTCCTCAGTGTCAGCGCTCTCCCCCCGACATTTCACTCAGCGCCTCGATCGACAAATTGAAGAGATCGCTTCAGTTTCTGAATCAGTTTCTCTGATTTTACTATTTATAGGTTTATGTTTGAGTAAAATGAACATTGTTGTTTTATTCTATAAACTACAGACAACATTTCTCCCAAATTACAAATACAAATATTCTCATTTAGAGCATTTATTTACAGAAAATGAGAAATGACTGAAATAACAAAAAAAAAGATGCAGAGCTTTCAGACCTCAAATAATGCAAAGAAAACAAGTTCATATTCATAAAGTTTTAAGAGTTCAGAAATAATCAATATTTGGTGGAATAACCCTGGTTGGTTTTTAATCACAGATTTTTTTTATGCATCTTGTCATCATGTTCTCCTCCACCAGTCTTACACACTGCTTTTGGATAACTTTATGCTGCTTTACTCCTGGTGCAAAAATTCAAGCAGTTCAGTTTGGTGGTTTGATGGCTTGTGATCATTGATAATCTTCCTCTTGATTATATTTTAGAGGTTTTTTAAATTGGTAAAATCAAAGAAACTCATCATTTTAAGTGCTCTCTTATTTTATCTTTATTTTTTTCAGAGCTGTATATATTTCTTTATTTTAAACAGTCAAAAGTTTGGACAAACTTTAATTTCACTGGTTGGTATACAGTGAAGAGCTCTATTTGAGTAAAGTTTTAATCCATATTTTTAAATGCTCTCTTATTTTCTTTTTCCAGAGCTGTATATATATAATTCTTTTTTTCTCTTTAGCTTATCGTCATAGAACTCATGTCTCCCTCCATCTTTCATAAAATAAACACCAAATCCAGATCATCAGAGCGGCCTGATGATAAAGTGACCTTTACAGAGGCTCTTTTTTGACGAGGCTCAGATCTGTAGATTGAGCAAATGAGGCCTGAGGCGCGTCACCATGTGTAATTAAGAACTGTCAGCTGAATCAAAAATCTCCAGCCTTTATAAATAAATCTGACTCTCTAACTCTTTACTAAACACTGACCCTCCGCCAGCCGCCTCCCGCTCCTCTAAACAGCGTCTACAGATCTGAAGATGAGAGTAATCGATTCCCGTAAGGCAGGGGAAGAGTTCAGGGGCGCGGCTAGCATTTTATTTTCAGCTTGTGATTTCTGCAGAGATGAATGTTTCAAGGACATAACAGTTAAGAGGATCTGTGAAGGTCGAGAGGAATCAGGTAGGTCAGGTATAGAAGGCTGGAAAGATCAATCAGAAGCTCCATCTGACTGATGAGATCCTGCGTTTGTGTTTGGATGAGTCAGGAAATCGGTGACTTCAAGTGTTTTTTGCTTTTTCAAGTTTTGCTTTTTAGACAAAAAACTCAATAAATATAATAATGAAGTATAGAAATCAGACAAAATATGTCTATGCAATGGAAAAACTTACGTTTATG
Source organism: Astyanax mexicanus (assembly GCF_023375975.1). Taxonomy (NCBI): domain Eukaryota; kingdom Metazoa; phylum Chordata; class Actinopteri; order Characiformes; family Acestrorhamphidae; genus Astyanax; species Astyanax mexicanus. The sequence continues at coordinate 937,533 of NC_064427.1, forward strand.
TTGCAGCCAAGACTGAACCAGTTTATAAAATACTGAGATAAATGGATCTTAGCCTTTTCTTATGGGTGAAACCAGTACTTTAAAATACAGTAATTAACACAGTGCAAAACCGTGTAACTCACTCTGTAAACAAAGTAGCATCCTGTGTTCCTGTTTTGTTTGTTTTTTTCTATGTGAATATATAAATGTTTCTTATATATATACATTTGATATATAAATTTGCGCATCTGTTTACATTTGTATCTACATATACTATTCCTTTGCATTTATCTTAATATTGTATTTTTTCTTCTTTTCTTTGTATCCCCCTCCCTGGGGGTAGTTTGAAAAATTGGGAGAAAAATTAAAAAATAAAGTAAAAAAAAAAAAAAGAAATCAGGAAAATATGTAAATAAACAATCTGGAAAAAAATAGGATTTTTATGTCACGCAGGCAGATACTTTCACAAAGTTTAGTTACAAAGGGTTTAAGCTCACAAGAATAATGAGGGACAGGCAAGGTCAATAACAAAAAGGCAGCAAGACTAAACAACATACCAAGGAGAATACTGAAGCAAGCCATGGTCATACACGGGAAATCCAATACAGCAAAAGGGGGAGGCAAGAAAAAATACAGAAATAGGTCACCAACTAACAAAAAACAATAAACTTGGCAAGGCAAAAACACGGTAGTCTGTAATACAAAAAGGGTCAGTAACAAAAAAGTAGAAATACAAAAGAAGCACATTGTAGAAGAGCTAGAAAAGTAGATTCAATACTCGGCAACCAGAAGAGAAAACAGAGGGGTGTATATATACACAGGAGGACAGGTGCAAACAATCAAAAGCTTGGAGAGAACTAATGAATGAAACAAACACCTCTCTAAATATGAAGCATGGGGGTGGATGCATCATTTTTTTGGGGCTGTGTTATTCTCAGTGACACAAGCAATATTGTATGGGCGTTATGAGTTATCTAACATTCTATATATAGATAAATATGATCTCTACCTCTAATGTATGATGTGGTATTTGTTGAGGATTCTCTATATTTGCTGTATTTACGTTTCTGTGCAGGCGGCTGTAGGACAGCAGGACGGACGGTGGGATGTACGCTGGACAGATGCAGTGTTCTGGAGCTGAGGATCTGACGGATGAGGAGAAGGAGATCATTAACAGTGTTCTGGCCCGAGCCGAGATGATGGAGGCCATGGAGCAGGAGCGGATTGGGTAAGAGCTGCTGCTGGATTTGTCTTCATTTCTCCAGTTTTCTATCAAATACAAACATTATAAAGTGAGTGGAATTCAGTAAAATAAATAGAACTGAGATTACTTACCTCTTCAGTGTGTGAAAGTTGCTTTTAACAGATTTATCACTGGAATAAACTGGCCCAGGTTCAGTGGATTATAAGATTAACCCAACCAACTATGTCTAATATACGGTTTTAGGGTTTATTGTGTATTATAATTTGTTTTTCTTAAAAAAAAAGAATGCTTAAAAAACAGAAGTATGATATCATGTTGGGCTGAATTAAACAGGGTTTTTGGCCAGCTTGGTTAACTAAATAAATCTTGTTAGCATAACCTTATTCATCTTACACAGATAACATAAAATCTTCTATAAAGTTATCCTAATATCGTCCTATACGTTTCTTATAGGAAATATCATAAGATTCAATACTTGAGACAATTTAGTAAAGTTATACAATATACTATTGTAAATACTATTGTAAATATTGCAGTGAAAAATTGAGATTAGGAAATCCTACCATCCCTCTTTGCAACCAATAGTTAAAATAAAACACCCGTTCCTATCTATATTTAATATCAAACATCTAAAAGTTATGTTTAAAAATGTGCAATATTTTTGGAAGATAGTTTAACATACGGTCGAACAGCAGAACCAACCAGAATCCTTAATCCTTATTCAATATTTAGAAAATATTGATTAAAAAGACAGAAAACACACAGTTAACATTTTGTCATTTTAACATTTTAATATTTTTAGCTTAAGTCACACTGTAGATATACAACCATTAAAAGATTATTTTAGGAAAATGACGAAATAAGCTCATGTTGATTCCTGTCAGTCATGGCTTTTAGGAACCTGTCATTTTTTTTTAACGCACAATATTTGCTTTATATTGTTTATTATCAGCTGCTATTTATTTCTCATCAGGGCAGAGAGACAGAGAGACAGACAGATCACAGATGGAAATAGGGGGTTAATTCACACCTCTGTTCTGGAGCGGCTGATGCGGCACTGAAACGTCTATGGGATGATTCAGCAAGAGCGCATCTGTCCCAGAGCGTTTAGCATGCCTGTGCATTTACGCTCCATTACAGCCAATCAGGAGTCAGCAGCGGAATGCTCGGCTAGGCATTAACGAATCAAGCTAAACAACAGCTCTGCATCTGTATCTCCTCCCCCTACAAACCCATAAAAAACCCACCGTTATCTCTGCCATGTGCTGATGCATGCTCCTCCCCAGCACCAGCCTCAACACTTAGCCGGTGTTGTGCTGAATTCAGCACCCCCGCCAGAAAAAGCACCCCCTCTCAATACCCGAGATACTGTTCTAAGCTACACTGACTTGTAGAAAATAATGAAAAATAATTATGTCATCTGCAGCCTCTCCTGAGAGAGGGTGCTTTTCCTGGCGGGGATGCTGAATTCAGCACCATAATAAGGCCTAAATCTGCACCCCCCATAAAAAGCACCCACCCCTTCTCGGCCCCCTAATATTTTATGGTGCAAAATAATAGCAAACATCCAACTATACCAGCGTTTTATGCCACAGTATCATCTGTAAAATGGACAAAGGTGTGAAGAAAAGCTAAAACAGCTAAACTAACTAAATAAGCTTTCCTGAAGCCTATATTTGTCTTAATGTTTCCAGCTTTCTAGCTAATACACATGTCAAAAATGGCACTTTATGAAAAATGGCACAGAATTTACTAGAGATTACAGTACCACTTTAAAATAAGACTACCTTTATAAAGGGTTTATAAATGGTTTACAATTAGTTTATTAATGGTTACTAATCAGGTGGTAAATGCCTTAAAAATCATTAATAATCAGTTATAACACATACGTAGAAAGGGCAACAATGACCTGTTGTTTGCCAAATAGTGAACTATATTACACAGCCATCTATATTGTTGCCCTTTCTACGTATGTGTTATAACTGATTATTACTGATTTTAAGGCATTTACAACCTGATTAGTAACCATTAATATACTCATTTATACACCATTTATAAACCCTTTATAAAGGTAGTCTTATTTTAAAGTGGTACGAAGATTACTTACTAATTCACTGTGTGAAAGTTGCTATTTAACAGATTTGTTACTGAGATAAACTGTGATAAACATTCGATGGGCCATGAGTGGTTCTAACTAAATTGCTATTGCACCAATGAAACCCTCCCTCACTGCTGTTTTCCTCAAATCCTTTTTCCCCTTATTTCTAATGCAAATGTTGCATCGATTCTGTTCTGGCTGATTGCTTCATATTGGATATGCATGAGATTGCAGTACCACATATTAAAGTGACATAAATCAGCTCAAAAAATATCAGATTTAGTGCAATGTTTAATGCAAACGTCCAAAAAGTCTGATCCAATTGTACTAGGGCCATTTTTTCCTACTGTATGAGTGTAAAATAGTGTAAATATAATATCTTGTTTCTGACAGGAGGTTTTAAAGAGGTGTATCTAAGAGAGAGAGTCTGTTAAACCTTCTTTTGTCTTCTGCCGCGTCTCGTCCCACAGGCATCTGGTGAATCGGTTGGACAGAATGAAGCAGACGGCGTGTGGTGACGGACACTCGCGCTGTCTGCACTGCGGACAGCAGTTCAGCATGATGGGAGTCAGCGCCGTCACGTGTGAGGAGTGCAAGAAGGTACCTGTCCAACCTGTGCAGACTCATATATAGACATCATTGCTTTGTGCATGGAGTTACCAGTTTATTGGGTACTGTAAATTATATCTACTAGAGACAAATTATTATCTGTCCACAATCATTTATTTTACTTCAGTCCTGCATACAGCTCTGGAAAAAATGAGAAGAGAAAAGAGAGTACTTCAGTTTCTGAATCAGTTTCTCTGATTTTGCTATATATAGGTTTATGTTTGAGTAAAATGAACATTGTTGTTTTATTCTATAAACTACAGACAACATAAAAAAAGAAAAAATAAGAGATCACTTCAAAATAATGATTTTCTTTGATTTTACCAAATTGAAAACCTCTGCAATATAATCGAGAGGAAGATGGATGATCACAAGCCATCAAACCAAGCTAAAAGTTATCCAAAAGCAGTGTGTAAGACTGGTGGAGGAGAACATGATGCCAAGATGCATGAATTTTTTTATTTCTGAACTCTTAAAACTTTATGAATATGAACTGTTTTTTTTTTTGCATTATTTGAGGTCTGAAAGTTCTGCATCTTTTTTTATTTGTCATTTCTCATTTTCTGTAAATAAATGCTCTAAATGAGAATATTGTTATTTGTAATTTGGGAGAAATGTTGTCTGTAGTTTATAGAATAAAACAACAATGTTCATTTTACTCAAACATAAACCTATAAATAGCAAAATCAGATAAACTGATTCAGAAACTGAAGTGTTCTCTTCATTTTTCAGAGCTGTATAGCAGTCTGTAATATTTCACCAAGAGGTACACTACCTAGAAATAAGCTTTGAATGCCTATATATATTAATTCATTCATTGCTATAGTTTAGCCACACTTGAATGAACACATCCAGCATGATAACTGTGTGAGTACTGAGTACTGAGTTACAGGGCATGCATCGTCACTGGATAACTGGATGTGGAAGTGAGCATGTGTGACGTAAGAACCCCAGAGTCACAGGGATACTGAATATCTGACTTAGGGGTGTTTTTAACTATACCTCCAAATATTTGTGGACAGCCCTACATTAAATAGCACTTATTGGTGACACAGATGGGCCTAAAAAACTGTAGAATTGCCACTGCGTGATCATCTCCAGAGCTGTTTTAATACACAAATAATGCCAAATTGTGACTGTACTGTTTCCTCTCTCCTGCAGAACATGTGCAGTAAGTGTGGGATTCGCAGTAACAGCCGCTCCTGTCCTGCATGGCTGTGCAAAATCTGCAGCGAACACAAGGAGGTGAGACAGCGTTAATTACCGTCATTTACACAGATCTGATTATTAAGAGGGATGTTGACACCTTGGTGCGTAACCTGCAGAAGAAGGTCACCCAAAAGCAGTGTGTAAGACTGGTGGAGGAGAGCATCAGTTATTCAGGGTTCTTTATTTTTTATTATTCCACCAAGTATTGATTTCTGATCTCTTAAAACATTAGTACTGTTGTTTCTAAATAAATATGCTGGTTCTGAGGTTCTGAAAGCTCTTCTGCATCTTTTTCCTTATTTTGACCATTATTTTAATCTAAACTACATGTGATTTACCCGACAACCAGATCAACTGCAAAAATATATATTTAAGGGTATTTTTAAACCATTGTACACAAAGCACAGATGGAGCTTTCTACTTTATTGTTTTTGCAATACATCATGAAATGAAATACATCTATTACATCTATAAAACAAATCCGCCCTTTCCTACAAATAACAATATATTAATTAATTCTTTTTTTTTACATAAAAAATTAAATGTGCTTTTTTTGGACTTGTATTTCTTCATTCATGACGGGAAGTAAATAAAATAATTTATACTAGTAAAACAAATAAATAAACTGAGTTCTCCTAGAAAGGAGAAAGGGCTATTTATATATGTTTATTTGTTGGAAGGAGTCAGATGATGATAAAGGTGCTGTGAGCCCTGCTCTCTCTCACAGATTAGAGTATATGTATATATATGTGTATATATGTATGTAGACAGAGGCAGGCGAGCAGTGTGTTTATCAGTGTGTGTGGGTTCAGCACCTCTGACTTTAAGAGGCTCTCGTTCTGTAATGAGGTGATTCAGACGGTTGATGATGTAACCCTGTGTTAGTCAGCGGTGTCGCAGGGCATCGCTCCGTCCGGATCATCCGGCACTTCATCTGCCTCTAATCCAGCGCCTCCTCATCACTCCGACTCCCCGGGCCTTTATACTCCATATCCCTCTGCAATAATAGCAGAGCATCACAGGAAACATCATGAGAGGAGATGATGGAGCCTTTGATGATTGAACATCATTTTTCACAAAATACACACCTTTATATCCTCCTGAGAGCCAGAAATACAGCTTTTACAATATAAAAATGTAAAATATAAATTTTAAATGCTAAAAAGGTTCAAACAAATGAGATCCTGATATGTGTTGTTATATCTAGTGTAATACAATATAAGAAAAAAAAAGAGTCCCAGTCCAAAAATAGCTTTTAATTTACTACATGATTCCTAATGTGTTCCTTAATAGTCTGGATCACTTCAATATGCATATATTTATAATGTAGAAAAAAAATACTTTATAAAAACAATGAATTAGAGGGTGTGTCCAAACTTTTGACTGGTTCTGTACACTACTAGACAATCACAAAAAAACAGTAATACAATAATAAACAGAAAATTAACAAATTACATGTACAATTAATTAATATACAAGTAAATCTGATTTTGCTATTTATAGGTTTATGTTTGAGTAAAATGAACATTGTTGTTTTATTCTATAAACTACAGACAACATTTCTCCCAAATTCTAAATAAAAATGTCTGAAATAACAAAAAAGATGATATATAATGCAAAGAAAACAATTTCTTATTCATAAAGTTTTAAGAGTTCAGAAATCAATATTTGTTTTTAATCACATTTTTTTTTTTTCATGCATCTTGGCGTCATGTTCTCCTCCTCCACTAGTCTTACACACTGCTTTTGGATAACTTTATGCTGCTTTACTCCTGGTGTAAAAATCCATGCAGTTCAGTTTGGTGGTTTGATGGTTTGTGATCATCCATCTTCCTCTTGATTATATTCCAGAGGTTTTTAATTTGGTAAAATCAAAGAAACTCATCATTTTTAAGTGCTCTCTTCTCTTCTCTTTTTCCCCAGAGCTGTATATAAATATATAAAAACAGCATTTGGAATCATTTTAATGTTTTTAAAGCTGTTTTACCACTTTTTTTATACTTGACTTTTGGAACTAATATTAGGCAAGTAGCATATTTTATGAGCTTAGATCATGATTTGGAAAATGTTCTGTAAAATATAAGGTATGAAAGTTGCTGCTAAACTATTAAAAGCTTTAAAAAGCATTTTTAAGGATGTTAAACTCAATTCTGTTGTGTTTTTCTGCAGTGCTATAGAGAGTAGTTGGTATAAATGCATTGTTTGCGGATACGGCTAATATTAATCTCGTGGCCTTGTGGGTAATATAATTGTATCTCAGCATCATGTTTTACAGTAGTATTACATTATTACAAATAAACTCTGTAAAGATGCGCCCGGGGGGACAGTGACTGTGGAAAGAACACAGGTTTGATGTTGGAGATAAAAGTGGATGGTTTATGTGAGGACATCTTCCCGCGGGCTGTTGGTTGTTTGAAGTCTGGATTAGTCTATGTCTCCGATATGATAATCAGTGTGTGTAAGCGTCCGCGGGGGGGGGGATGATGGAATGAAGATGCTCTGATGCGTATCTGTGTTTAATCTCTCTGAAGATGCTGAAGCGATCCGGAGCCTGGTTCTTTAAGGGGTTACCCCAGCAGGTCCTGCCCTCACCCTTACCCATCACCAAGCACCTCACCCACACCCCTGCAGCTCCATATTCCAACTCACAGAACGGAGGTTAGCATTACCGGCCTTTATACAACCTGAAGGAGTTATATATTTACTCTGTATATTGTGTATACATTATATACTCAATACAGGGCTGTGATATGTTTTTTAATAGACATACACTTTATTAACAACTAATTGTGAGATCTAGCCATCTTCCAAACATGGTGGTGGTAGTTACATCTATAACTGCAGCTCCATATGCCAACACCACAGGCTAATTATACAGGCTAATATACTGCTGGATATATTCAGTATCAATATTGTATCGCTAGCCGAGTACAGCTTTCAAACATGGTGGAGGCAGTTTAACCAGACTGCTATTGTAAATAAGAAGCTGTTCTTATTGACTTGCCTGGATAAATAAATGTTAAAAAAAGAAATTTATTTACATAATCTATTATTGATAAATGTTAAGGTGCATTAAAAAAAGAAGAAGAAAAAAAAAAGAAAAATAATAATAATAATAATAATAATAATAAAGTACAGGCATCTGTTAAGTTTGTCCTTTGCAGTTTTTTGTGGCTTTCATATTATTTATACAGGTATAATAATTATGCTGCCTCAACCAAAACCTATAAATATATTGAAATATAAATTTTGTCAAAATTACAAAATTACATATTTTGTCAAATATATATACAGCTTCCAAACATGGTGGAGGTAGTTTCATCATCTACAACGTTTGCCAGGATAAGGTACAGCTTTCAAACATGGTGGAGGTAGTTTCAAAACATTTTTACAGCTAAGCCAACTCCCAAGAAAGCAATCAATAGGGTCCATGTGCCCTCATAGACATTAATTTAAGAATAATTAATTTAATTAATAAATAATTTGTAAGTAAATTATTATTTTTTACTTACACTTTTATTTTGTTTTATGTGTGTTTTATGTATTTTACGTGTTTTATATGTGTTCTGTATTGTAGACAGCGGGCAGCTTCTCGACAGAGGGCAGCACAGGGCAGGTCAGTGCTGGTATTTATTACACTGAGCTTTAATACGGGATAAAGAGGCTGAATCTGGAATATTAAGTTTCCTGTTTTTTCACACTCAGCAGAACTGAAGCTTCCTGAGCAGAACGAGCAGAAAATCACCGTCCAGAACCAGCAGGTGACGGGCGGAGCCAGACCCACCGAGACCAGGAGCTCCGGACAGACCCAGGAACCCGCAGACAGACGGACCGAGCAGAACTCTGAACCATCAACCACACCTTCTACTACCAGCCTCACTCACAGAGGTAAAGAGAGACACTAAAAAATACTAAACTCTTCTAATATTAAACTCTAAAGGTCTGAAATGTAATTTTAGTACTTTTAATTAATGTTATTATATGTATATGAAAATTGTATTATTTGTAAATATGTTATTTTAGCTTGTTGTGGGTCAATTTGCCTGTTTTTTAGTATAGCATTTTTTTTGGCAGTAAAAAAAAACTTTTAATCCAATGAAATAACTTACTTACTGTATCATTAAAAATAACTAATTTACTTGAAAAAGTGCTTGAAAAGGATGTTTAATGGATAAAAATGGGAGGAAAACAAGGAAAAAGTGCCAAGCACATACAATATAATATATATAATGTATAATATAAAATAAAAAAAATAATAAATGTTTAAAAATTAGATTTTTTGTTATAATAATTATAAATAAGACATAATAATATTTTTGGTTGCATTTAACAACACTAATTACCAAAGTCAGTGCACACCACTCATTATTTTCCCTTTTAATATCCGACTGGGGGCAATCTTACAACAAACAAACATTTAGGATGATGTTTATTGTTTATTGTTATCACTTTGTTATTGAGATATTTTGATAGTATTTATATCAGTGAGTAAACTGGGCTGTAATTTACACCGGCAGCAGCTGAAGGGAAAAAGCAACTCAGCAATAAAACTGTATCTGTACTGAAACTCTATCAGGAAACACATGATTCTGTTACTCCTGATCAATACCTGCATAAAACCACCTACAGTTATTAATCCTCATAATGATATTCCTGTCTTTGAGGAACACACACAGTCTGGACCATCATATAACAGACTGAATAAGACATTATGTTGTATGTTATAGGTGTTGTAATGATGAATAATGTCTTAATTAGTGTTAATTAGTAATTGGTTGATACATTCTGTCCTAATTACTGTTAATTAATGTACCAATTATTGTAGTATTATTGCACTTTGATTTCTCTACTGAAAGTGTATTATTGTATCAATAGATACTTTGAGTTAATGAAAAAAGCAGTAGAGTAAGACACTTTAAGAATATAAAATAGTGTATTTCAGCATCATGTAGCATGTTTTAATTCATAATGTTCTCTCACTTTCAGTGATGCTTCTATATCTCTCAGCTTGTCCAGAAATGCATGTGTAAAGCGTGTCCTTTAGTGCACATTACATTTCTTGATTGTTGGGGGAGCCCAGGAGCAAGAGATACTAATTATAACATTATGAGTTAGTAAGAAACAAAAAATCTTTGTAGAAAATGCGAATAGTTTTTTATTTAAGAGGCATTAAAGAGGGTTGATTAACTCAGTCTTTTAATCAGATTACTGTATGATTGGTCGGGTTTTTGTTGCAGTTGAAACTCTTCACCTGGAGAAGGACGTCCCGCCGGCGGAGAACAGGGCGATACCCAACATGCAGAAGGAGACGAGGCCCTCGTTAGTGACCGGCGCCCCCGCGGTACGCCAGGCCCCGCCCCCCGCCACCACTGCTGCCACTACCGCTGCCACCGAGGAGGAGGAAGACGCCAACAGCTACGACTCTGATGATGCCAGTAAGACACTAATCCAGCCTGACACACGACCGCTTTTTACGTGCTGTTTACGTGCTGTTTACTGTTTACGTGCAGCTCGGTCCATACACACCGCCCCTCCATACACACACACACACACACACACACACCCCTCACACACACCCCTCACACACACACACACACACGCCGCCTTAGATAATCCTTCATTCAGGCGTTCACCCCGTGCTGTGTCCTCTCTGATCATCTGTGTCCCTCTAAATAAGTGCACCATCCTGCAGTCCTACTGTTTATGATTGCACATTATTTATATAAATTTTTGGGATGCACTGAATATATGGCACTCAAAAATATACAGCCAACACTGGCAAATAAATAAATATATTTAGGTTATTTAGGTCATATTGCAGTATTTCTTCTAAAATTAGTGTTTCTTTAACCCCTTATACTCGTATAGAGTTTGAAAGGAGGTTTAAGTATTAACATGTAGTATTTTTTTACTTTTGACTAATTTTAACTTTTAATATATTTATAATACATTTTTCTATTTTGAACTGGAAAATACATTTCTAAATAATTAAGAAAAAAGTTCTGACCCATACATTTTCAGAATTATAAATAAAATCTACATTCTGGATAGTTCACATCTGTCCTAAATTCATATTTTTGAATACTGAATCAAATAGGTTTGATTTTATGGATCTGATTTTTTCAAGTTTAATGAACTTATCCTGTATAACAGAGGAAACTCTTACTCTTCCATAATTTCCTAGAGTGGTCCTGATGGGTGCCAGTTTCATCATAACGTTTTTGCTTTCAAAGTTCTTATTTTAAAATGTTTTGCATTGACTGACTTTCATTTCTTCTTAAAGTCATTTTTTACCTTTTTTATTTAGTTGAGTAGTTGTTGCTTTTCATAATATGGAGCATTATAGATCATTACTCAAATATTCACTATTCACTGTATACCTTTACAACTTTATAACTTTACAACTAATGCTCTCAAACATCAATGTTAAGAGTCAAGAAATTCAAGTAATTAACTCTTGATGAGTTCAGCACAGCTGTTAACTGAAAGCCTGAATTCCAGGAGACTCTACCTCATAAAACTGACTGAGAAAATCCAGCAGAGATGCTCAAAACTGATCATCTAAACAAGAGGAGCTACTTTAAAGCATCTAAAGTGCATTTCTCTGCTTATTGCTGGATTCTTCAGGTTATATATTTGTTGAATTGTTGATTTTGGCACAGATTGCTTTGTTGATGGTGTTTGTTGTGCTTCTCTCAGCCACGCTGGGGATGCTGGAGTTCAGTCTGCTGTACGAGGAGGAGAACAGCGCTCTGCACTGCAACATCATCAGAGCCAAGGTATAGTGTTCCCCTTCCCCGAGCTGCAGGAACAGCTGTAAGTAAGCACTTCTGTTTAAATCTATTTCTGTTCAGAAGCTTCCTTCAATCTCTCTGATGGATCGCGTCACAATGTACAGTATGTAACCATAAACCACACAGATACAGCGGCTCCTGCAGCGGAGGCGCAGATTTATGAATAGAGGGATAAATAGAGGGATGAATAGAGGGATGAATAGAAGAATAAACACTGTTTATTCACTGCTGTCTGTTTGTTTAAGGGCCTGAAACCGATGGACTCCAACGGACTGGCTGATCCATACGTTAAACTGCATTTACTTCCTGGAGCCAGCAAGGTAACACTCTGACCTTTACCTGCAGATATATAAACAATAAGACTGATAGATGTTAAAAAATACTTTACATCAAAGTGTGCCAAGTCCTGCTGGAAAATGAAATCTGCATCTCTATAAAAGTTGTTTTCAGCAGAGGGAAGCTGTAAGATATGAAGTGCTGTAAGATTTTGTAAGAAAACTAAACTGCACTGACTTTAGACTTGATAATAAAACACAGTGGATCAACACCAGCAGATGACAGACATGACTCTCCAAACAAACCATCACTGATCACTGAAACCATCACCACTGGAAACTTCACACTAGACCTCGAGCAGTTTGGACTGTGTGTCTCTCCACTCTTCCTCCAGACTCTGATCTCTTGATTTACAAATTAAATGTAAAATTTACTGATGATCAGTGATGGTGCAGTGAAGATGAGGATTTCATTTTTCAGCAGGACTTGGCACACTGCCCATACTGCCAAATGTACATTGGCCTTATGTAATGTATTATAATTTTCTGAGACACAGATTTTTGGGTTTTCATTGGCTGTAAGCCATAATCATCAACAATAAAAAATAAATAAACGCTTAAAATAGATCACTCTGTGTGTAATACATCTATATAATATATAATTATAGGTAAAGTTTTTACATTTTGAACTGAATTATTAAAATAAGGTAACTTTTTAGTGATATAATTGTTTGAGACGCACTAGTACAAACTTCCCCACATTTTGCGGTGCATTATGGTTGTTTGACAGCAAACTTTGGTGTATATAGATTGAAATGTACTGTTGAGATTTCAACCAGCTAAAAACACAGCAAAAAAAATAGTCTATAAGGGAAAGGAAGTGGAAACCCTATAGAGCATGCGTTTTACCTGCTAAAGAGGAGACTGAAGGGAGTAACCCCCCAAAACATATGTACAATTTACTAGTTTACTAAATTGTAATCTGACCAGGAAATTACAGTGTTTTAAAAAAACAGTTTAAAAGTCTGCTTTTCTATTTATTTCAGTCCAACAAGCTCCGCACCAAGACTCTCTACAACACCCTGAATCCAGCCTGGAACGAGACCCTGGTCTACCATGGCATCACCAACGAGGACATGCAGAGGAAAACCCTCAGGTAAACAGAAGCTGTACTGTAGCTCTGACCCTTTTTATTTTAAAAACAGGAAGAAAACTATGCTTTAATGCTTATTAACACTATTAATCAATGTTTAGAAACATTGCATAGTATGCTGCGTTCCATTTATATTTCATCTGAAGTACCAATAATGAAATACCAATAATAAGTCTGTAGAATTCACCACAAATCGTTTAACAGTCTTTGCAAAAAAAGTGTTTTTTTAAGTTTCTGTTAAGAATCCAACCAAAATATATCCAACTTTTTTATGCCACATGTTAGCATTGTTAGCATTATCCAATTTGCGCCATCCTTGTTAGCGAGACCATTTGATAAAAACGTGTTACGCAGTACTTTCTCGTCCAAACATCATGTAAACATCTCAACAGACAACAGAAGTTGTACAGTACAACTTTATTACAATGGACATCATGTATTTTGCATATAACACTATTTGAGAGCTGTTTGTTGTCCATCCGAATAGACCATGAACCAGCCAATGAACAAGTATATAAACCAATGAAACAGTAACTTGCTCCGCCCACTGCGCTCAAAAAACTACTAGAGCCATTACGGCAAAGTAACAGCTAATTTTTACTAATTGAGTGTGATTTGTTAAAATAAATATAAGAATAAGTATAAGAGTTTTGTCATTTATTTTTGATCAGATCCCCCAAAATAAACACTAATATTAGGTGTTTAAATGAAACGCAGCATAATTTCAGTACTTTCATTTAATTTGAGAGTTAGATGATCTCAGAGACGCTCATCGATCCACACCGTTCAGCTTCTTCACAACTTAATTAAAGGCCTGACATTTAGCAGAGTGCACGGTGTTAGCATCCGCGTTGTTCTCCGGCAGACTGTCGGTGAGTGATGAGGACAAGTTCGGACATAATGAGTTCATCGGAGAGACGCGGGTGGTTCTGAAGAAGCTGAAGCTCAATCAGAAGAAGAACTACAGCGTGTGTTTGGAGCGAGTGGTGCCGGTAAGCTACATTACTCCTGATATTAGATTACACACATTCTCGTAATGTACGTTCTTGAGTTTCACCGCATACGTCTGACCTCCACCTGCTGTATGTAGGTGAAGCGAGTCGCTGCTGGAGGGTCGGTGCGCGGTATGGCTTTGTATGAAGAGGAGGTAAATAAATAATTATGTTTTGTTAGTATTAGTATAATGTCTTTTTATGACCATACTTACTGCATAGACCTCTTAAAAATTTAATTTTACCAAATTAAAAACCTCTGGAATATAATCAAGAGGAAGATGGATGATCACAAACCATCAAACCACCAAACTGAACTGCTTGAATTTTTGCACCAGGAGTAAAGCAGCATAAAGTTATCCAAAAGCAGTGTGTAAGACTGGTGGAGGAGAACATGATGCCAAGATGCATGAAAAAAAAACTGTGATTAAAAACCAACCAGGGTTATTCCACCAAATATTGATTTCTGAACTCTTAAAACTTTATGATTATGAATATGAATTTGTTTAGAAACTGATTCAGAGTCCTGTAATATTACTCTACCTCCACAGTCCACATGCTCCTCTCACTTTCTCTCAGTGATGCTTCTGTATCTCTCAGCTTGTCCAGAAATGCATGTGTAAAGCATCTCCTTTAGAGGTGGCATGCAAGTAACACTTTATGACTGTAGGAGGAGCACAGGAACAAGAAATGTCTTTCTAATGAATTCTTTAAAGGATTCTGCTTTAGTTCATCTAGGTTATATTAGATGTTTTAGTTTTAAGTATTAAGTGTTAAGTGTTGGTGTTTGGAAGGTAAAGGAAGGTGAGGATGCGGAGGAGCGAGGTCGTATTTTGGTGTCGCTCACGTATAACAGCCAGTCCGGCCGGCTCATTGTTGGCATCATTCGCTGCGCCCATCTGGCTGCTATGGACTCCAATGGCTACTCCGACCCTTTCGTCAAAATGTGAGTATAGTGAGTATAGGAGCAACAGTAGAATCAGTCCAAATGATTGTAGACACCCCTTCTAATGAATTATTTATCCATATAATGTATAATGTAGCCCCTGCTGACACTGAAAATGAGTAAAATTATGAGTTCCTTATTGCCAAAGAATTGTCTCCATCAGCAGCCAGAGCCTGAGAGACTCTCTCTGAGTGGGTAAAGTAGGTGGCGTATGTTAATTGATGTATTAAAGTTGGGGAAATGGCACTTTCCTCCAGGTACACTGTGATACTGCTAGATTGGCATGCTGTTTTAATTGGCAGCACCATGCACTGTTTGTATACTGGATATATCCTCCTGTCACTGGTGCTCACTGTCAGTGTGTAGTCACTCCCCTTCACACTGAAGGTTTTATAAGAGTCTTAGTTAGTATGTGGGTTAATTGGCTGAACTACAATGAGTTAAAAATGTTTTACAAAGTCTTAAGTTGCTCTGGATGTTGCATTATGTGTTGGCCATATCTGGTATCTAACAAAAGCATTCTTTAAAGCATCCTAAAATAGGTAAAATAGGTAAAATTATATTTTTGGAATGATGTTTTAGCATTTTGGGGTTTTTTTTCCACATCACACTGGGTGTCTATAATTAGCTTATCACAGATCATTTCTTTTTTACTGTGGAAACTAATTAGCGTTCCCTGTAGCTGGTAAATGTTCTTCACATGGATGTCTTTATTGTTGTCGTGCTGTTCTGCAGATGCCTGAAGCCAGACATGGGGAAGAAAGCTAAGAATAAAACCCAGATCAAGAAGAAGACCCTGAACCCTGAGTATAATGAGGTTTGCTCTTCCTGTCTGTCTGAGTAATACCCATCCGTCTCGCTCTCTCGTACGAGTCCGTCTCTGATACGACACGTTTATGAGCTCTGACATATCAACACAAAGGAGGCGCCTCGTTCTCCTCGTGTCGTATAAAACGGGTTCTGCCCTCGGCCCGGTTCTGATGCTGACGGGCTTTTTATCGTTGCAGGAGTTCAGCTATGAGATCAAGCATGGAGAACTGGCCAAGAAGACTCTGGATATCTCAGTGTGGGATTACGACATGGGGAAATCCAATGATTTCATAGGTACAGTAAGACTCTACAGTATATATTGTATATTATGGGTCTTGGTGTTCTTCCTACATGTTCACTCAGTGTGTCAACCTTGATATGTAAAACTTACACCTTTCTCATTGGCTCCTGTGACCAATTGTTAACATACTGGGCGTGTCCTACTGTAACTGACACTCACCGTCAGTGTGTAGCCATTCCCTCTATGCACTGAAGTGTCTATAAGCAGTTTTAATGAGGTAATATAATTATTTTCATGTCATATGTCATATTTGATTATTGTGGCACGGTTAACGATTACACTAGATGCTTGGGAATTGGTACATTATTATCACAAGTATTTAAAAATAGAAAATAAGGGAACTGGCCTTGCTCTCTCTGAGTGGTTAGAATGTCCCGTGCTCTACATCTCACCCATTCATTCAGTTCAGTTCTAATAACATATTTATTGTATATAGTGGCTGATTAACTGATATTATTGGTAATTTAACTGTGTAGCTCCTTAAATCTGATCAGTCTCTCATCAATTATAAAACCAGGCTAGTTTAAAAATGATATGATCTGGAGTAGTATATTCACATTGTATTTTATAATCTTCTAATTAGTGTCTAAAGGCCCTATCTTACACCCCGCGGCTCAGTTTCCTCTGCTGAGAAGCATTCGTTGGACACATCCAGGTAGCTGCGCCATTAAAATAGCAATCTGCCAAAGTCAGAGCTCACCTGAGGGAATGATGAGCAAGAGAAACTCTGATTGGTTTATTTCACGTTACACTCTAAATTAACTAAATCCATGATTAATTAAGATAATTAGTTCATTAGTTTGTTGCGTTTCAAGCCACGCAAGGTGTACTTTTCCCGTCATTACGATAGCAAAGACACACTGACTCACCCTAAATCAAGCTGCACAGGCCCTTAGATGATGATGATGATGATGATATCACTCTATGCTCCACAGGTGGATGCCAGCTTGGCATCACAGCTAAAGGAGAATGCCTGAAGCATTGGTACGAGTGCCTGAAGAACAAAGATAAGAAGATCGAGCGCTGGCATGTTCTCTTCCACCAGAACAACATGGAGGCTGAAGCTGACTGAGCCACGCCCACTTCCTGCCTGATCTCTGTGACTCCATACCATCCTGTCTTCCTCTCTACCCCCCCCCCCTCCACCGACACTGTGTTATTAATACGACTCTGTTTTAAATTCTGTTCTGAGGGTCCAAGAGTCTGAGACCACTGATAAAAATCTATATTTTACATTATTTTATGTATTCAAAGTATTTTTCCCTTTTTTTTTTTACAAATGTGATTATTTCTCACAAAATATGGCTATATTTGTTTAAACATGACGTTTAAAGTATGTCAAATACTAGTCATGTCTTCGCTGATTGACTATATTTGGGTTCAGTTATAAGTTATGTTCATTTTATGATTATCGTCACTTGCTATCATTGTTAGAATTCGTAAAATTCTACATGTTTAATTTCATTGTGTTCTCAGACTTTTGTACCTCACTGTATGCGGTTGGTATTGCGTGGTGGGTAATCTCAATATATCGTCCATGTTGGTGACTTGGGGTTATATTCCTGTATGAGAAAGCAAACTGCGCTAAGGCTGCCCGATATTGGGGAAAAAATAACATTGCGATACTTTTTTCTGCAATATATATATGTATATATACAGTACCAGTCAAAAAAGTCTGCATTGTAGATTAATCATCAAGAGTTAATTACTTGAACTTCTTGTCTTTTCCTTCATAATCTGATAGATTACTTCATTATTTATTTACTATATAGGAAAAAAATAAATAAAATAGGTAAAATCATTAAACGAGAAGGTCTGTCCAAACTTTTGACTGGTACTGTATTTATGATTAAATTTGCATTGCCTGCGATATGGCTGTTGCGCATGCAGGCATTGCGATGATGATGCAGATGCGATATATCGTGCAGATCGTGCAGATATATCGGGCTATACCAATAATCTATACCTCTACATACACTCTGCGTTCGCCTGTCGCTGTTACATATGTAGAATCGTAACTCGCTCTGGAGAAACAGAGAAAAGCCAAAAGCCGTAAATATAAATATAAATATAAATGTACAGTATATACGCCACAGTGTTTATCTTGTTTTGATCATCTATGATAAACTATTATATATAAAACCAGTGAATTATGTTACATTAAATCGACTCACTGATATCCTCTATTGTAACAGATGCATCAGTGCTCACTTATTTAATATAGAGAAAATGCCCTACGCTCATGGAGTTAACCTCTTCTGTTGTCTTTAGGGTGAAAAATCACCCGCCACCATGTTTAACAGGAGAGAAACAACCTTAAATGACTTTACGTTGAGTGACCCAACATTAGAGAGTTGAGAGACCTCCATTAAAAATCTGTTACACACCATTTTTGATTCTGTATCATATATTTAGAGAATATTATACAATGACACAAGGGTTAATGGACATTTTCTCAACCATCATTTTATTATTGTTTATTAATATTATTTGTAGAATTGTTGGGATTGTTCTCACTGTGATTAAAGGTTAATTCGGTTTATTTGTTGAATGCTCAGCCTGCGCGCTACTGTAACTCAGTGTATACACCTGTATTATCTGCAGTTAATGTGGTCAATAAAGTATGAATGACCCTGCGTAACCCCGCTGAGGGCGTGGCTGTGTTGTAACGTGGTGTATTAAAATCACTGGTGATTTCTGGCTCCTGCCCGTGAGTGTGAGCGTGAGTGTGCTCTGTGGAAAGTCGGCGTTCGCCTTCAGCCGTCTCAGAAGATCCAGAGCAAAGGTCAGCGTGAAGTGATACGAGATCATCCTCCAGTGTGGAAGGGAATTTCTGTTTGATGTGTTGAATAACTGCAGTTATTACTATTAGAATTGAGTAAGTAAAGGTGATTATTGTAATGCCTTATTTACACTGATCTAGTATAACACTATCCTTCTAAGACCCGAACTCTTGCATGGCATGCAATAATTAATTGGCACCTGATTAGTGTAAAAAAACAAAGAATTATCTTTTTACACAAAATAATGACGTCCACATATGAGGATATTAGGTTTATATTTCGAAAAAAAAAAATGAATCGCAATTAGTAATGATGTGCAAAACATTTATTGTGTTCCTAAACACAACAGCATTTTTTTTGCCTGAGTGCAAAACAAAAGTAGAAAGAACAATTGTGCCCCTTTGAGCAAAATGAAGACATTTACTGTATTTACTGTTTATTTAAATTTCTGAACAAAACAATCGAAACTTAAACGCGTAAAACTTCTCTGCCACCACTAGGGGACTGTATAATGCCTGTAAGGCCTCATATGAGGACACCAGGCCCTTGTAGAGCAAAATTTAAAAGTGTTGTGGTCTAGACAACTCAAAATGTGATGTCCACACATGTGGACACCAGGTCCTAGAAGGAAAAGAAACCTAAAGACACTTTACACTTAATACATGAATAAAAAAGCATTTTTAACATTACTTTCTTTGGTTATTTTGTTCTTCAGACAAAAGGAAAAGTACTGTAGGTGACTTTTTAGCTTTATTTTATTAATGATGTTCCTTTAGTTAGATATAAAAGGCAAACCTCCCCTGAAGCGTCGCCTGATTCACATTATAATATAATATAATATAATTTTGGCTTTTCCTTTTTTTTTTTTAAGTTATTCCAGTTATTGCTTTGACATTATAAAGTAGTGCACATCGATTAAACAGCACGCCCACATGCGTCATGTCCAGCTTACACAAGAATTCTGGCTTTTTTCCTCCCCTGTTTCAGTTTTCTGTGTCTTTGGGAAAGTTTATGACGCACTGCAAGAACACGACACCATTACCGCTAGAGACAACGTGCTGCTGACAAAGAACAAATAAAGAAATCACGCTGTTTGTCTTATTTCCGTGTCTCATTTCAAGCAAACAAAGCGTCGGTCCAGCCTCTGCTCTTTCTAACACGCTGGCAGAGCTGTTGGGGGCATTTTGCTTTTTTATAATAATAATAGGAGAAATTCCTGAACCCTCCCAGAACGTAATCCGATCAATCACACGCAGCTCAGCACGCCACGCTTATATCTGCATTCATTGTCTGACCAGGGGGTAAAATATGGCCTTCAGAACAAACAAAAGACAAATAAGGAGTAAAATGTACTAGAAATAATAGAAAAGTGATAAAAAATTCAGTTGAGTAACTTTGTTTACAGGGCAGGGGCGGATCTAGGAATTTTCTAAAATTCAAGGGCCCCAATATTCATAGAGTATTATTATACACCATGTTCAAACACATGAATGTAATTTTAAAAAATCTTACACAATAAAAAAATCTATCTGTAATCAAAATTGTAAGAATAGAAAGGGAAAAATGAATCAGTTTCTCTGATTTTGCTATTTATAGGTTTATGTTTGAGTAAAATGAACATTGTTGTTTTATTCTATAAACTACAGACAACATTTCTCCCAAATTCCAAATAAAAATATTCTCATTTAGAGCATTTATTTACAGAAAATAATGAGAAATGACTGAAATAACAAAAAAGATGCAGAACTTCCAGACCTTATGCAAAGAAAAGTGTAAAATCTGATTTTCCCAGACATCAGGCTCTGATCTGCTCTAGGACCGGCTCCAAATGATCAACATTAATGGTTAACCTGCCGGCCGTGCCTCCAGCGCGGATAGGCCTGAAAACTTTGTGCGAATCAGGCGAGAGCTGGACCAATCAGAGTGCAGACACGCTAGAGTTACCTGCCTGACCTTTGCATCGCTATGTAAACACTGTAATTATGTCTGCACAGGAATTACTCATACATTATACTCATATTAAAAGTTTTCAGATTTAATGTTGTCATTTATTTCCATGCAGCATCAATAATTAACACACTGAAAGGAGACGCACTAATAGATAATTGTGTGTAACTTATATACCCACTGTATCCACTGTATTGACAAAAGTATTGGGACACCTGATCTTTTTATTTTTCTTAAATCGAGAGCTAATCCTGGTTTTGCTGGATTCTAAAGTTGGAGATAGAAATGATAACATTTTGATAAATTTGCACTTAACTTACACAAACCAAAGACTTTGAGAGTGAAGTATATTTTCAGCATATGTATTGTCTTTATATTCTCTTTTATTTCTCTTTATACTCTTTCACTAATGTATGTACTGTAGACTCCGCCTATGACTGTCTATGGCTATGTATGGCTATGTATGCTTAAGTGTTTCCAGATGTGTACCACAAATCTATAAAGAAAATACATATGCTGAAAATATACTTCAAGACTAAACTGGATTAATATATATTTATCAGTTTTTTTATGGCAAATCTAACAAAAATATGTCCCAGTTAAAGGAAATGTCCAAGAGAAAACAATATATTATGCAGTATTTTGCTCATTCAAACAACATTAAATATGACACTAATAGATAGTAATAAATGGCATGATACTACTACTTTACTACCGTTTATGTGTGGGGGGCGGCCATCTTGGATTTTGAACTTGGGGTTGCTGAGGATCGCATTACATTTCAACTAGGAAATCTATCTATCTATCTATCTATCTATCTATCTATCTATCTATCTATCTATCTATCTATCTATCTATCTATCTATCTATCTATCTATCTATCTATCTATCTATCTATCTATCTATCTATCTATCTATCTATCTATAACGTATGGATTACCAGTTGGGCTGCCATTCAGGCTGCACATGGGCACACATTGGATTCTGATCTCGGAGTTAGTGAGGCTCTTGACTTTCCAATCAGGTAATCTGACTTGTTACAGGACCTTACAGTAAAAAATTACTGGTTGGAACTCAGAAATTCCAAAATTCGAGTTGAATGTATTATTAAAATAGTATTAAACATTAATTACCAAGTACAAACCAAGGCAACATGTTTAGGTGGTGCTCACATTGATGGAACATGGTTAAAATTGGTACCAGACGGGCATCATGGGCTTTGAGTAGTTCTGTGTATGAATTAGGAATCACCAACATGAATATTTGTGGCTGAAATCACAACTGAACACAATGAAATGTTCGGCTAAATGTTCATGCTAAATAAAACCCTAACATTAGAGGAAACACTGCTAAATTATTTCACATAAATGAGTCATTGTTCTGTATAACTGCTTTAGTATTTCCCCTTGTTCTTTGCACATATATAGAACAAGTAAAAAATTAATAATATTTGTTGCATCCCTTGTAATGTCCACATACATTTGGATCTACAGTATATTGTGATATTGTGTATACTCAAGTTCAACCTTGACATGGTTTTAGCCCCAAGGAGTCCGTTCCTACTGGCCGGCCTGATCACGCTTTTATTTAGCCTGGAGTTTGAATCTTGTCTTGCTGTCACATCACGTCATATCATGCAGGAAGATAAGGTGATGGATAAAGCGTGATAGCGGCTATGATAATGATAACTACTGCATCCATAAATGTTTGATGTATTGCTCTGTGGATGTCCGCTGGCTAAGGGCTGGCCGGTCTGCCTTCCACAGCTGATCCTAAATAAATAAACCTACCCCCCGCCCCCCGGCCAACCACTAACAGCACGCCTATTGCCATGCTGTGTGTTAGTTGGGTCAGCTGGACATCCTGATGTTGACTCAAGTCCACATGGGAAGGGAAGTCCCCATGCAGGGCATCATATAAAGGAGGTAGGGTGAAGTGGCCATGGCAGATCCATAGCTAGAAACAAGGTGGTAGGTGAAGTCTGTAGCTCTGTTTGGGATACTTCACTGATGTTACTCATTTAATTCATGCATTCTCTTTGATTTATTTGGAACTATCCCAACTAAGAACCTCAACCTTTGGAAATTGAGGTCTTTTCTAGATTTTTTTTCTAAAGAAAATGAACGCTTGTGGCCTTTTCCAGGCTGCAGTTTGCCTTGTCTTACTTTTACTTAATTTTTCCGCCGCTACCCATTTCCAAACTCAACCCTCAAACAACAGCAGCACTTTCTGCTTCTGGACTAAATCCATCTCCAATGGACGCACAAGTTACATGTTCCTGCACCGAACCCCCAGCAGGTCCGGCGAGACATCTCTAGTCCTATTTGACAGCATCTGGACCAAGGACAACACCCTGGTGGACTGTGTTACAAGCTCCAACCAAGTTGTTACCAAAAGCTACGTGTCACAGTGCTGGGAGCCTGGAGCCACAATTTTTTCTCGAATTCCAGACGAACGCTTCAACGTCAGCAAGCTGGTTGACCCCGCTGGCCCCTGCGAGGGCACCGTGGGTCGCTTGGCACATCCTAGGCAGTCGGTTCGCCGCAGGAGCAGAGACCTGGAGAGCGTTGACCGGCAGGATGGGGAGACGCTGAGTGGAGAAAGTTCTGGACAGAAGTCGAGGCGCTCGAAGAGAGCGTGGATCGTCCCAGGAACTCTGTGGTGCGGCGCCGGACACTCGGCCCTCGACTTTACCGAATTAGGTCAGCAAAACTTACAGTATCTGTAGTATAGCTGGGGACTGATCAGCCATAACTTTAAAACCACCTGCCAAATATGGTGTAGGGTCCTGATGGGATCTGACAAACAACAAAAGTTGTGGACTCAACACACAAAAACACTAAAAGTTCTAACATTAACAGCGGCGGATCCTTGCAAGGTGGGACCTTCAAGAGCATCAATAAACCTTGCGTGGCCTTGACCTTTGAGGACACTTTTGGTAGAAACTCACTATTGCCTACCAGGAACATCCTCAAAACTTGCCTGATGTTTTAAAGATGTTTTAATCCAGCTGTCTAGCTTCAACAATTCAGCCCTTGGCCCTCAAAGTGCCTCTTATGCTTGTCATATAAAGATCCACCTTTCGACACCCAACTTTCCACTGGAACAAGATCATCAGTGTTATTCACTTCACCTGACAGTGGTTTTAATGTTATGGCTGATCAGTCCACTGTATATACAAGCCATTAGCTCTGGTTTGCTTTGTGGTCTCCCAAGAGCTTGCTCTTAAATTGCTCTTCGTGGGCTTCGGGTAGCTGATAAGATCTGAAACTCAATGTTTTAAGATACACAGACTGATAACGCTGTTATCTCTTGATTTTCAGGACTGTATGTGAACACTGATATGTGTTGTCGGGAGCACGACCACTGTAAAGACTCCATCACTTCCTTCGGGTTCAACTATGGAGTCCTCAACACCAACATCTTCACCCTTTCACACTGCGACTGTGATAAGAAGTAAGTCCTCTTATCCTGTGGAGAAGAAGAACTTATATAAGTATTTGAATTTGCATTTTGGTTATTTAAATTAAATTTACCTAAATGTTGCTTAACTTAATCATATAGAAAGAGTTTATGCTGTAAATCATACATTTGACTTAATTTAAATTGCGTAACAAATAAATTAATTCACACATTTACAGATTTTAGAAAAACAAATATTTTTTAACAGTATATTGAGTAAATCATCTCACAAGAATGGAAAACAAAAAAAGCAATTAACCTTAAACTTTCTTAAAATATTTATGCCATAATGCATTTCAAATGATTAACTTTCAAAATCTAAACAAATTATATCTTTACAGTTTCTGATTAATGAGACCCAAATATTCAAATCTATTTAATTCAAAACTCAAACATGTTAAAGAACTTTGAATTTATGGATCTGACCTTTTTCAATTAGAAAATATTTAGTTATTAACATTTTTAACATAAGTTAAAAAGATAAAAAGTGTTGGTCATAGTAAAAGTTTATTAATTATATTTAGGTAAGTCAAGTTAATTGAATTTAAGTAAAGACACAAGGCAGGCACAAAAACATATGTTAAGTCTTACTTCATTGGCACAAACATTACTTTAATTATTTCCTATAGATGGAGTGATGTAGAGTTTGTCTCACCAAAAGCTCAGATACATTATAAAGCCTGCAGTAACTCTAGACACAACTCGACTGAGTTTAAAGTACTTTAAAGACTCCTCATATAACCGTATAGCCTGTTAACACCGAGCTCCGCACTGCCATGTTATCTTCAGTAATCTAATCTGTGTGATATTGATTCAGGTTCCAGCAGTGTCTTCATAAAGCCAACGACAGCATGGCCAACGTGGTGGGATACGGATACTTCAACGTCCTCAAGATGCGCTGCTTCGAATTCGCAGAGAGGATGGAGTGTGCTGAGAGGACCTGGTGGGGCATGTAAGTGATTGTTTAACACTAAATATACTGTAAATACAGAGTTACACTGTTTGTAATGAATGCATTTAGTCCACCACTTTAATTTAAACCCATGTGCATTGAGCTCTGGATGGAATGAGTTGAGGAGTTGAGGATGGACAACGCTCTTATCAATGAATAGTAGAGACAGTTACTCCAACTAAAGCAGGATAAACTCCTTTTAATACCCTTATATTTCAATATTTCAGAAGAAACAATGAATTAGCAAACGTTCCAACACCTTTGTTCATGTGCTGTATGTGAGGTTTTGTCTAGACTAGCATCAGCTGTTCAAAAGTTAAAGATTCACGCTCCATTTTCTGACATTTATTGAAAAGACATGATGACTTTAGATGTTAAAACAATATATGTATGAATCGACCAGTACAGATATGGGCTAAAACTAGAATATGGTATATTTTTATTGTTGTACACATAGCAAAACGTATTAATGATTCCTTCTACTAAGAAGTTACCATGTTAGCAGTACAAAATTGTGATCCTACATAAAGCACAGGCCTATAATCAAAAATATACTGTAGAAATAACCCTAAAACTCTCATAACTTTCTTGACAGGTGTAAATTCCACCAGATGGCTAAATACGCTTTGGTAAGGGATGCTACATATTACAATTCCACATCCCCTGAGTTAGAGGAGGAAACGAGCGCTGTTTACACAACGTCTGCTGGACAACCGACAGCCACTCCTGGTTCAACTGTGCCATCTACTCTACCCACTGAAGATCCCCGGGCAGACCGAGAGCATCCTGAAACAACTGACTCGCAACAGACAAAACCAACAGACACAACACCAACAAAACCAACAGACACTAAAGACACAAAACCAACACCAACAAAACCAACAGAACCAACACCAACAAAACCAACAGACTTAAAACCAACAGAATTAACACCAACAAAACCAACAAAATCAACATCAACAGACACAAAACCAACAGACACAAATTCAACAGAATCAACACCAACAAAACCAACAGACACAAAACCAACAAAATCAACACCAACAGACTCAAAACCAACAGACACAACAGACACAAATCCAACAGAATCAACACCAACAAAATCAACACAAACAAAAACAACAGACTCAAAACCAACAGAATCAACACCAACAAAACCAACAGATTCAAAACCAACAGACTCAAAACCAACAGACTCAACACCAATAAAACCAACATGCTCAAAACCAACAGACTCAAAACCAACAGAATCAACACCAACAAAACCAACAGACTCAAAACCAACAGACACAAAACCAACAGACTCAAAACCAACAGACTCAAAACCAACAGAATTAACACCAACAAAACCAACAGACACAAAACCAACAGAATCAACACCAACAAAACCAACAGACACAAAACCAACAGAATCAACACCAACAAAATCAACAGACTTAAAACCAACAGACTCAAATCCAACAGAATCAACACAGGCAAAACCAACACAGACCTCAAGTTTGCCGAAGACGCAGCCTGATCTACAGAGCAGAGATAAAGGTATGATACGTGGCTTTATGACTTTATTAACGCATTAATTGGAGTCTGTTTCGGAACACACTGTTATAAATGTGATAAATGTGATAAACGGGTGATAAAGGTTGATCATGTTTGGTTTGTAGGTAAAGTTTCCACATGTGAGAGTTATAAGGACCTGGACTCCTGCCGCCTTCAGATCCCTGGAAAGCAGGAGAAGTTCGGTCTGAGGAACGCTGAATTCGCCACCCTGTACCACTGCAACTGTACCGCCAGGTAAACACACGTCCTGCACCGGCTCACGAATACCTGAGCACAGGTACAGACTGTAACTGTGGAGCACAGGAAATAAACTCTACTGCTCTATTTGTGTCACAGACTCTCCAACCAATTCTCTGGACTGGACCGGGTCGATGATGTTCATTTCTTCCTGCTGGACTTCGTGTCCCAGTTCTGTTTCATCCTGCCCCCGAACTGCACCGACAGTGACAGGTCAGTTTATGTTCTATATTCATATGTATATATGAATATATATCCATAAAAACTGGGTGATACTGACAAAGTTACACAGCAGGCTACTGTAAAACTTTCACACACACAATTCCAAACACAACATTTACTTGTTTATCATTGAGTGTTTAATGTAATAGTATAGTAAATTGTTCTAAACATCTGAAAGCAAATGTATATATTGTATATATATGTATATATACATTCCTAGGTAACTCTATAGATGTAATGTTTATGTAAAACAATATAGTGATATAAATATCACAAAACCCATAATCTATGGTCAAATCCATTAACAGTGTGATGAAGTATACAGTACTTCACTGTACAGTAATACGGTGCACAGGTGATTAATCACCCTGCACTAATTCATACCATATGCATAAACGTCATTAGCACTAATTAATAGTTTGTAATCATCATGAATTAACAGAATGTGATTAATTGACCATTTTTGACTATTTACAAAGACCTTTTTAAAGGTCTAGTAAGTAAGAAAAACAGATTTTATGTCTGAGGGGTAAAGAGAGAGGTTGGAAATTGCCTGTAGAAATGAATTATGAATATTTACTGCTTTGTTAAGTTATTTATCTAATCAAATTTATCTCATCTTTTCCTCCTATAGCTGCTCTTCTAAAGATCCTCCTGTGATCAGACGCTGGACCAAAGACGTGGCCGGAGGGCGCCCTCTTGTGGCCTCGAAACGTAAAGCCAAGCGCCTCAACTCCAAAAGATCCAAGAGGAAGGACTCCTTCAGACTGTATAAGAAGTGCCTCAGGATGCACTCCAAACTGCAGAGACCCAAAGAACCAACTGATCACAAACTCCAGAACCCTTCAGGACATGCAGAACCAATAAAACAATAAACATACCTGTCCTGAAAAACTTCCACCATGCTCAGACTGTCCTGAACACCTTCCACCATGCTCAGACTGTCCTGAACACCTTTCACCATGCTCAGACTGTCCTGAACACCTTTCACCATGCTCAGACTGTCCTGAACACCTTCCACCATGCTCAGACTGTCCTGAACACCTTCCACCATGCTCAGACTGTCCTGAACACCTTTCACCATGCTCAGACTGTCCTGAACACCTTCCACCATGCTCAGACTGTCCTGAACACCTTTCACCATGCTCAGACTGTCCTGAACACCTTCCACCATGCTCAGACTGTCCTGAACGTCTTCCACCATGCTCAGACTGTCCTGAACACCTTTCACCATGCTCAGACTGTCCTGAACGTCTTCCACCATGCTCAGACTGTCCTGAACACCTTCCACCATGCTCAGACTGTCCTGAACACCTTCCACCATGCTCAGACTGTCCTGAACACCTTTCACCATGCTCAGACTGTCCTGAACACCTTCCACCATGCTCAGACTGTCCTGAACGTCTTCCACCATGATCAGACTGTCCTGAACGTCTTCCACCATGCTCAGACTGTCCTGAACGTCTTCCACCATGCTCAGACTGGCCTGAGAACTGCTCATTTTTCATTATTTGGAAGCAGAAAGCACTGTAAACTGAACTCTATGCAAAAGTGCACTACTATTTTTTTTGTGAATATAAATGTATGATATCTGTAAATATAACTTAAACATATTTTCTATTAAAATTCTAAAAATGGTTATATATATTTATACGAGTTTGTGTTTTATTGTCATTTGGTTCATGTTCAGAAAAAGGATTGTTATAGTGGATACATTTTACAAATTATGGGACATTTGAGGTTCTAATTCCCAGTGGGCAAACAATATCAAGGTGATCACTTTATTTTTTTTCTTGAAGACATAATACAAGTATACAATTTACGTTAGACATACAACAGATGATGCTACAGAATATCCAGAATAGTCCGTAGGCCAAAAAAAGAGAATAGAATAGTCTGTAGGTCATTTAAAAAATGTATATAGTCAAAACAACAAAGAGAGTTGGTTTGGAGTCAGAAATTTTGTTAAAAAATAAAATGTACTAGATTCTTGCCATTTTAATCAGTATTTTTATTATTTGTAATGGTGTAAACCAAAAACAGAGGAAATTGATATTTTAAACAGCATTTTTGCTAACATTTTTAGCTAGTTACTTATTACAGCACTTATATAGCTATTGTGAGAGATACTTATTAATATTTAAAAAATCTCTAATTTCTTAATTTAACACTAAGCAGGCAGATCTGCTGATCTGCAAATCATACTCTCTCACAGCTTATGGGTGATATGAGCTGTAGATCAGCGGATCTGCGCAGCGCGAGGCGCAGCAGCGGGGAGAGTTCAGTTCTGAGGTAAAACTGTTAGGTGGCTAACTGAAGCTAAGTAGCGATTTTTACCTCAGACCCGCGGTTACTAAGATAACTATGCTAAGCTAACCATTTTCAGGTAAGGACAACATTGCTTTCGGGACACTCTTAAAACAAATTTAAAAAGCTGATTTTGATAATAAAATCATAATATTTTGAGAAAAAGATCATAATAGTTTAAGAATAAAGTGGCATTACAACCACATTATTTACATTACACGAAGACATTGTAAAACAATAAAAGCCGAAAATATTATGACTTTTTTTTTACTCAAAATAATACAAGTTAACTTTTTTTAAATAGTGGCTTTAAAACGCCATCCTGGGTAAGAAAACGAATTATTTATAACAAAATGTACAATAAATATTAAGTCTGTAAAAATCATTTTAGTTGAAAATGCTATTTCTATTGTATTTTTAAGGAAAACTCATAGGAAAACTTTTTTTGTTCACTAGCTTAACTAACATTAAACGATTGAAGCTAGATAGCTATTTAGCTAATCTAATAAATAAATTAATGAATAATAAGTGGCATAGACATAAAAACGTCCTGTAATGCAACATCAGTCAGTATCAGATGCTCTAAATACTGTAGTTTATATCTATTACAACACTAGACCAGTGAATTATAGCAGCACCTTTATTCACCTAAACATTACAAAACTATTATAGAAGATGCTCACACATGCCAGAGGTTACTGTCATTATTTTTATAATTATTATTATGTTATTATTTTTTCTAGACTACTCAAGTATTTCTTAAAGAGTAACTACACGTTAATACATTTTTATATTAAAGGAGAAATCTGGTGTGAAATGGACTGGGGTTGTACTGAAACTTAATAACGAGTACCAACTTTTGTTGAATAGCCCACCTCCTTTTACCCCTAGCATTCCCGAATACAGCGCTTTTAGCTGATGCTCCCAACAGGCTTACAATGCTAGTGACAGGAGCATAGAGCTACCCATGCAAAGAAATCTCTATTTGTACATCATTAACAAACTCAAAGTAGCTTCACACTTCATTGGTATGAATTATGGTCTTGAATATGGTATTGAATTCTGGGGTTCTGACATTTAAAAGGAGAAACTTTTAAAGGTTTATTAAAAACTATTAATACACACAGTACCTTTAGCTAGTTATCCAGACACATACAAAAAAGCTAAACAAAAAAACAAACAAAAAAAAAACAATGAAACATAAAGGAAACAATAGTTTGTGTCAAGCGTTTTTTTCTTACAGTATCACCCAGCACTATTCCAAAACCACTTTAAATATCTGGGACCAAAACTCAACAAACAACAAAAACTAACATTTACAAAAACGTTCTGAACTTTATTTTTGCACAGTTAGAGATTCTTTATTCAGGGATACAAAAACTTTCTTATGCCATTGTAGTTCTGCCTAGGCCTAGAAAACACACACACACACACTGTGTTGGTAGGTAACTCAACTCCATCCTGATGTCACGAATAGTAACTGAGCCCTTCACTGAACCGCCTCTACCGGGAGAGAGAGAGAGGGAGAGAGAGAGAGAGAGAGAGAGACTCTAAGAGAAAGGAAAAAAAAATAGAGGGAGTGAGGTAGGGAAAATACAGAGAGAGAGAGAGAGAGAGAGAGAGAAAGAGAGAGAGAGAGAGTTAGGAGGAAAAAACGCGAGAAAAGCGGATTTGACAACATGGCGAACTTTCCCCGGACTGACTCTGTTCTGAGGAGCTGCTGAGCGGTTCTGCTCGGTTCTGTTCGGTTCTGATCTGTGTTCCTCTGCTCGGTTCCAGCAGCGCGGCGGTCCGGAGATCCGGAGGGTTCGGGAGCTCCGCCGCGGCCTGCTTTTCTCCTCGGTTCGGACGGAAAGTTTATGATGGGCTGAAAGTTTGGGTCGCTGCCGGAATCCCGAACAGGACAGGATGGAGAAACAGGGCGCGAGAAGAGAGAAGGTAAGAGCGGTTCTGAGGGTCCAGTCTGGGCTCGGTTCAGAGTTCAGAACTGACCGAGCAGCTTCTGTTTAATACCGGGGTTTTAGGTTGGAATAACGGTACTGAGTTTCTATTGAACCTCCTGAGCTCAGTTCTAGCTGGAGTTATAGCGGTGTTTTATAGGAGTTATAGCACTGTTATAGAGGCTCTCAGTGATAATATAGTTATTTATTATGAGTATGTTTAGTTGTATTTTCTGTATTTTGTTTTGTGTTTTTGTTCTAGTCTGTTGGTCAGTTTGTGGACTGTTACTAAGCTACAGATAGATTAGTGCTGCAGTGCTGCATGCCACAGCTCTACACCTCTACAACACAGAGCTGCACTACTATACTAATATATAAATTATGTGTTTTGCTATTTATAGGTTTATGTTTGAGTAAAATGAACATTGTTGTTTTATTCTATAAACTACAGACAACATTTCTCCCAAATTCAAAATAAAAATATTGTCATTTAGAGTATTTATTTGTAGAAAATGAGAAATGGCTGAAATAACAAAAAAGATGCAGAGCTTTTAGACCTCACATATGGCAAAGAAAACAAGTTCATATTCATAAAGGTTTAAGAGTTCAGAAATAATCAATATTTGATGAAATAATCCTGTTTTTTAATCACAGTTGTCATGCATCTTGGCATCATGTTCTCCTCCACCAGTCTTACACACTGCTTTTGGATAACTTTATGCTGCTTTACTCCTGGTGCAAAAAATGGATTGATGGTTTGTGATCATCCATCTTCCTCTTGATTGTATTCCAGAGGTTTTCAATTTGTTAAAATCAAAGAAACTTATAAAATATAAAGTGGTCTTTTATTTTATCCTTTATTTTTTCAGAGCTATATATATATATATTCATTTTAAGATGTATTTTTAAAAAATTGCACTATACAGAACCAGTCAAAAGTTCGGACAAACTTTAATTTCAGTGGTTTTTCATTATTATTTTAAAGTGTAAAGTTGTAAAGAGGTAGAGTTGGTATACAGTGAATAGCTCTATTTGAGTAATGTTCTAATCCATATTATGAGAAAAGAACTACTCAGCTAAGTAAAGAAAATAAGTAAATCCAAAACATTTCAAGGAAATATCCTCAAGTGCAGTTGCAAGGACCATCAAAAACATTATGATGAAACTGGCTCTCATCAGGACCGCTCCAGTAAAAGGAGCAAGAGGTCGTCTGTTGCACAGGTTCATGTTTATTTATCTGCTCCATCTACTTTGACCCAGATCTTAAATGCTGCCCCTCAAACCCTTACATAACTAATGATCTGATTCAGCCAATAAAGGACTTTAATCAGTTAATCAGCTGGAGCAGGTTTGGCAGGTTGCATTTGGACTGCAGTGAGAAATTCTCTCTCTCTTGGTTCATAAGTGTAAAAGTTATGTAATTTTCAGCTTCCATGCATTTTCTATACACTATTTATCTTTACACACTATGTGTTCAAATGTTGGTGGACACCATTTCTAATGAGTGCATTCTGCTACATTAAGTTTGCTCACACTGATGTGCAATTGCACACACACACTCACAAACCCACAGGCAAACAAACAAGCATGAACCTATTGGCATCATTCCTTAGTTGGGGATTTCAGGTGTGATGTGTGATCAGTAGCGCTAAGAAACTGCATGCGTTATAACGCCCCGAAGAATTAAATAAAAGAATTAGGGTTTCCTCAAAGTTAATATACCAAAAATAGAAATCATGATTGTTCATAGAGTCAAGTCTAACGTCTTTTAAGTCAATTTGAGTCTGAAGTCTCTGTGCATGCAACTTTAAGTCCCTTTCTCTTATAAAACATTTAGTGTATTAAAACCGTAGTAAACAATACTACAATAGAAAAGTCAATATTGTAATGATTGCGACAGTCCTATAACAACCCCTTCCATAGTATCATCCATTCACTATAAGCATTACGTTTAAATCAAGTAAAAACACTCTGACTAATGAAACAGGACTCGAAAGTGTCCGTATCTGGCTGCTGTTCTGTCTGCCTGTCTGATGGTGGGCCCGGTCCTGTGGAGGAAGCTCCGCAGTGTTCTGGCATATCAGCTCTGGAGCAGTTTAGCATGGAGACATCCTCATAACAGGTGCTGGATCCGAGGCAGGGTTCTGACAGAGCTTCACCACAGTGGTGTCTGCCTGGCCAGCGCCATGGTTAACACAGCCTACTGCTCGGGACTTGTTTCACGGTGGTTTCATCCTTGCCAGAGTGCAATGGTAGCACCTATGTTTTCTTTTGCACTCAGACAGTAGAGGTTTAAAATAATTTCCCAAAGGACTTAAGAACAGTGTTCAGAACCGTTCCTGGGCCAGAGCATGAGTCTGGACCCATCAGTACTGGCTGGATTCTCATAGTGTGAAAGCTGTTCATGTAGAGGAGGCTTTTGGCAAATGTGGTGGCAAACAGAGAGCAGTAGTTGAAATTGGTGAAATTAGTTCAGTGATGAGCTACAGCTACATGATGTATATGCCAAAAATAATAGGAATATAATGGGAAAATAATGGAAATGCATAAACCTGTAGAAGTTGTGAGGTTTTGAGGTGAGGTGACATAAAAGGCATTAGACAGGTGGAAAGGATGATAACCGGTGGTGTCTGATGCCTTGGTATAATAATGGATTTTATTAGAAACATTAGCTTTGGATAGGTGGTGTTTTTTGGCCAGTTAGTGCAGTTATACCCCGGCTGATTCGCTCATCCAATAGTTCCCCTATGGTTCTCTCTAGTTCCTTACTAGTGGTGCAAGTGACTGTCCACTACCAGATCAGGGTTCGTCCCTCGCTATAATAAACTAACAAATTCTAATCTCATTCCCTGTTTCCCCTATTTTATTTTCTGTCCCAGTATTAGCCTTCTGGTCTCCCTCAGGTCAGTTCACACTTGTTGGCTTGTAGAATGTTGTCAGGTCGACAAGTTTATAGTGTTTATAGGTGTTGTTCTGAATTTTGCCAGAATCCGACTCGTGTGCAGGTTTGTCCCACAGCAAAATGAGTGTAACAGATTTCTCGTCAGCTTCCTGTTTATCTACAGTTAATCTACAGTAACAGTAGATACAGAATCATCAGCACCATGATCTTTTGTACCCATACTGCTGCAAAATGCATCAGCACACTAAGAGGGGTCAGATTTTGGCACAACACCTGTTTTTTCTTCTTCTATTGTTTAGAGGGTGACAATAGCCCGTCTCTATAAACTTTCTGTAAGTAGTCTGAAAGTCTGAACCTTCTAGAAAAGTGTTGTCATACTGCAGTTCAGTCTTGTAGTCAGACCGAATTTTGGTTCTTTGGTCCAGACCGTGTCATTGCACCATTTGCTGAGCCATAATGATGTTAGTTAACTGGAGCTGATCTGAAAGTTTGCTGAATCATAGTTCTGCTGCCAGCTTGTGGAGGTCTGGCTCACTGCCGGTCATACGGCTGGAATCAGAAGTATCCGCAGCTTAATAACAGGAAGCAAACTCCACTGCCTCCAAGAGAGGTATTTTCCCAGTGAAGGTAAAAGCAGTGGGGTTTTATATTAAAATTAATCATAATGAATAAGACTATATGTCCAAATATTTGTGGGCACCCCACCTAAACATTGCCTTTAGCTACTTTAATGTGTACCTATTGCTTAATTATTATTTATTTACATAAAAAAAGATAAATGAACTGAAATGCTGTCTTAAATACATGTGAATTATGTTTATTCACTTATGTATTGTAATATTTATCATATCGGCAGGTTCTTGCCTAAACACAGCTCTGTTTCAGCACTTTTTAGAAGATGACTCTTTAGATATTCTTCTCCTGGTTTGGGAGTTGGCAGAAGATCACCCAGAGAGCAGCTGTTGTGCAGACGCAGCTCAGCATGCTGAGGCTCTACCTTGAGGCTGCCACCAAAGGGGGCATCGACCCCTCCGTCAGCCGTCTGATGCCTCCGCCGCTCTCCTGCCAGAGCGCAGGCTTGTTTTCATTTTCCCAGGAATGCGCCTCGGCCCCCTGACCCGAGCGAGGCCGAGGGGGTCGGAGCAGGAAGAGACGCCAGCAGCCCGAGGTTGGGCAGGCGGAGGTTGGGCAGGCGGAGGTTGGGGCACTGCCTGCTTGCGCAAATGGAAGCAAGTGTTAGTTTCAGTGGGCGAGGGGCACAATGGGTCCGGGCCTTCGGGCCTTCCTGTACTGACGCTGGGCTCGCTGTGTTTTGGTCTGAGAAGCAGGTTGAAAATTCCTTGTTTATAAGCTGAATCTCGGAGTATTATTGGATGGAGTCTGGAGTTTGGCTTCGTTCCTCACTCAGCTGTTTGAAGTGAAGG
Source organism: Astyanax mexicanus (assembly GCF_023375975.1). Lineage (NCBI taxonomy): Eukaryota > Metazoa > Chordata > Actinopteri > Characiformes > Acestrorhamphidae > Astyanax > Astyanax mexicanus. The sequence goes on from NC_064427.1 coordinate 973,636, forward strand.
CGGACACGAAGGGCAGAGATATATGTGTATTTGCAAGAACCTGGCGGAATTCCAATTAAAAATATTGTCATTTAGAGCATTTATTTGCAGAAAATGAAAAATGACTAAAATGACAAAAAAGATGCAGAGCTCAGTTCAGAAATCAATATTTGGTGGAATAACCCTGGTTTTTAATCAGTTTTTTTCATGCATCTTGGCATCATGTTCTCCTCCACCAGTCTTACACACTGCTTTTGGATAACTTTATGCTGCTTCACTCCTGGTGCAAAAATTCAAGCAGTTCAGTTTGGTGGTTTGATGGTTTGTGATCATCCATCTTCCTCTTGATTATGTTCCAGAGGTTTTCAATTTGGTAAAATCAAAGAAACCCGTAATTTTTAGGTGGTCTAAATTTTATTTTTTCAGAGCTGTATGTACAATTATTTTGGTCATGCCCTCCATATTTGTATAGCAAATATTAAATATTCATTATTAAAAAAGTAAATATTCACCTATGAAACATGAAAACATAAAGAGAAAACAAATAGCAGAGAATACAAATAAAAGTGCAGGTAGTCTTTCCAATGAAGGTAACAATTATTTAACTAATTGTTGCAGCCCTATTAGTTCTATCTTACATGCTGTGCAAGATGTGTGTCACGATGTTCATTGCAAGAGACACTCTGGTGGTTTATTTCACTTTACACCCAAAATTAACCACACCCATAAATATTAAGAGAATTTGCACACTTCGACATGCGCAAGGCATACTTTTCTCGTTGTTACGATAGCAAAGATACACAGACGGGAAATACACCATAGAAGACTAATATTTCCATCCACAGTGGAAATCACACACAGTGGGGGAAAAAGATGGTGACTGGCGGTGTCTGGATATATTTGTCTATGCAAACATGAGACGTGCCAAAAATCATGGGATATGATACTAGTTCTGTTCTCTCCAGGATCTTCCATGGTGTTGCTTAAGGAACTATTTGAAGCACCTTTAATTTGCCTGTATACAGAGACTGTATACAGTACCTCCACCACAGTGAGACAGCGGGATAATCTCCGGCTGACCTCATGCGGCTCACGTTAGCTAAAAGAAATACATTCCTGATGTGTTTTACGGCCGGTTGGGTAGCAGGTGCTCGACTAACGAATAAAATATCTGCAGAATCAGTCTGAGACCCTCCTCACAGATAGGGATGAGTCTGCGTTTGATGTGCGGCGTGTTGTGTCTGCGGGAAGTTTACAGCTGTTTTATTTGGACGGTGTAGGCGGGTTTGTGTTCTACACGTGTGGCGCGTGTTTGCACTTGCGGTGGGTCCGTACAGAACCGCTGTGATGTGTACTTATGTGCATCTGGGCTGAGTGTGTCTGATGCAGCTGAGGTTTGGACTGTGTTGCTTCAGCTGAAGATCCGAGGCTCCCGTCGCCCTCCCTGAACTGCTGCACTCAAATTAGTCTCTTCAGACTTTCCCCCACCAGGACTCTCATTACGCCTCCCAGAGCGTCCCGGTGCGGTCAACAGCCAGCAGAACCACGCCCAGCACTGTTATCTGTCCCGGCCCTGAATACTACTACACACTGCTTCAGAATAGAAAGTACTGATATATAGGGATGTGCAATTATATCTGAATTATATCGTATTTGACGATAACTGCCCTTTTTTTTTTTTTTTTTAGAAAAATTAGCATCAACTGATGTGGCTAATATTTCAACGATACTCACTGACTTAATTATTGCAGGGCAAAAAAAACACATCAAAACTATCTCATACTCAATATATACACAAATTATAATATCATGACACCAGGAAGCTGACTGAGACAATCCAGCAGAGATGTGCTAAACTATTCATCTAATCAAGTGGACCTTCTTTGAAAATTGTAAAATATAAAACATATTCTGGTTTGTTTAACTTTTTTTTTGTTTGGATGAGTTAAGTATTAATCTACAGTGCAGAAAATTTTAAAAGAAAGAAAAGCTTTTGACTGGTGCATGCAAATAATAAATACGAGTAATAATAATAACTGCAGATTTCTGAGAGTCTCCTCTTCCGTTCCTTCTGTTGGACGTTTTAAAACGTCTTTCCTGTTCTCTCTCGCTCGTCCCGTCTCTGCAGCTCTCGTGCTCTCTCGCTCTCTCTCTCTCTCTTTCTGGAAGTAATTACCCTGCTGTGCTATCCCAGAGTTCCTCTGGAGGAGGGGTGTGGCCTGTGCCAGAGATTACAGGAGAGCAGAGGTGGGGAATAGCTCTCTCTCTCTTTCTTTCTCTGACTTTCTCTCTCTCTCTTTCTCTTTCGCTCTCTCTTTCTCTCGCTCCCTCCTTCGGCCCCTCCCTTCTCTTGGGGATGCTCCAGATGTGAAGCTCTGAGGTGGCTACCCATAAATTTCCTGCATACTCTGAAGTCAGCAGCAGCCACTGCTGTTCCGCCCTGAGGAGCCAGCCTTCCAGCAGCAAAACAGAGCACAGCTCCCTGCAGCAGCATTAGCATTAGCATTAGCATTAGCACTGTCCCCGTCCCAATAATGCTCTGTTTGGCGTGTAGTGCCATGTCATATCGGATGCAATAATAAAATGTCATTTTCATGTTGTTACAGAAGTGTATTCTTGAAATATGTTTTGTAATTCAGTGTTTTGTCATATTGCCAAGAGCATCGTTATCGTAAAAATACCATGAAATATTGTCATATTATTTAAGGGCCATATCACCCATTCCTACTATATATAATATATATATAATCATTTTGGTTATGGTAGGTATCACTGTAATAATAACAGAGAATAATAATAATTGTAACAATAAAAGAGTAACAATACAACCTAGTTTTGGCAAGAACCTAGCAATACAATAAAGGATGTGAGTTTTAACCATAAAGTGGTTAAAAATGACAGTAATATTGTTTTATAGCAATTAGTTCATAGACAATATATCGTCTAAAACATGACATATTTACTCTGTAACTCATCACAGCCTGAGCAGTGACCAATTAACTATATATGAGATATCATATACTGGTTTATATACTAATTTTCTGATGTGACACCATCATAATGTGCTAATCCAACCCTAATCTGGTGTTTTGTCTCCTCGGGCAGTTTTCGCTGTTTGGGCCCCGGGCGCTGGGCAGGGCGGTGCACGCGGCGGCCGAGGGTCCCGGTCTGAGCAAGGCCGAGTTCATGGAGAAAGTGCGGCGGAGTAACGAGGCGTGCCAGCGGGGAGACTTCCAGACGGCCGTGAAGCTTTACGGAGAGGCTCTGCGGGCCGACCCACAGAACTGCATCCTCTACAGCAACCGCTCGGCTGCCCACCTCAAACTGGGCCAGTACCAGACTGCCCTGGACGACGCAGTGAAGGCACGGCTCCTCAACCCCAAGTGGCCAAAGGTAGGAGGGAGGCGGCGTGGTTATGTGGGTTTGGTTTGTTGGGTTTTGATTTTTTTATTGCACAATCGTTTCAGTAGCGTGGTGTTCTGCACAAACTGCTGGGGTCTCCTGTTCCTTTCTTAACTGAGTGGGTTTTTGTCGTTATACTGGTTGTCCAAAGTGTGTATTCTGGGATGCTCTTAGTATAAGTATCTGTACAGTGCATCCGTTCTGTCTGAGTGTATGAAATGTTTAAATTCTAGGCTCTTAACAATGCATGATTTTGCATTGGCTCCTTAGCTCTGTGAATGTTTTATGTTTTCAATCAGGGTCTGTAATTTGTGGATGGTCCCTTACCATTGTCTTTGGTTTGTGATGCAGTGATTCTGGCTATTTTCATTCAATGCCCTGGGCAAAATGGAAAAAATATAATGTTTGTAGTTGGTTTTTGGCTCTTTTATCATTTAGAAAATGTGTTTTCAGAAAGTATCGGAGGTTGTTTGTGAGCAAGAGATGGGGTGAAAAGTGAAATATTCAGTGAATATCAAATATAAGCCTAACTTTACCAAGCTCTGTGCCTCACTCTGGGCTTTATTTTTTTTTACATAGAATGTGAAATAGTGCCATCATTCATTGCCCTATGCATGCATTCGGTTTAGCTAGATAATTGTTTTCTCTGAAATCAAGGGTATTAAAAAGAGTTTATCCTGCTGTTTATTATACATTTTGCTGATTGACCTAAATGCATCTTGGTTGACAAAAGGAATTTATACTACGCTCAAATGGACCTGTTTACACTGTAAACAAACTGGTTCATGTTTATTTATTGGCAATACATCTCTTCTACAGGGAGTAGCTATACAAGTGCATTTGCATTAGTAATGGGTGCAACTTAAAGTGACATTCTGTGAGTTTGGGGGGTTTAGGGGTTTAGAGATTTGGGGACCTCTCTGGTGAGAATATGTAATTACACAGGTCATAAGTACATATTTTCTTTTGTTAATTATGTTCATATATAAAATACTATTAAAACTTATCAAGCAATTACTTTCAACAAACCTACCAGACCACTCCTAAGTTTTTAATGAATGAATGAATAAATATATTAGACGTTGCAGGAATACCAATAATTAGTATATTTTCTTTCTTCCCAACTCAGGAATACTACTTTTTTGAACTTCTTTCATTTAAAAAGGAGCAAGTTTTAGGGACTGCTGCTTTAAAGTCGTTAAAATAGCTTAAAGTAGCATTTTTTATAAGTGGGTGTCCACAAATATTTGGACGCATGTTTTGTGCTGCTTGTTTATTTCACTTGTTTGTCAACCATGCAGACCAATAAAACCTCAATAAGAGTCCTCAGAGTCGTTTACAGCCACCGAGACACTGAGCAGTATCTCACTTCGGTCTCGTCCCGACCACACAGTCTCCTCCCTGGCCCAGAGCGCATGTGGCTAAACCCAAACCCAGAGAGAAACGCTAAGCCCCGCCCATGCAGCCGCCAATCATGTTACCTCCGTTCTCTCTATTGGCTGCAGTGAGCTGTGGAGGCAGAACCTGGCGTTTGGTGGAAAGCAGGACTGGATTGTTGGTCCTGAGCCAGTGAACTATAACGTTCCCCATATAACTAGAACGTCCTCCTCCTCCTCTCCCAGCGGTTCTGACAGAACCGAGGCTCTGTGGGTCGAGCTATAAGACGGATGGCAGTAGAGGAGGGGGTCGGCCCGGTCCGAGACGAGTCTCAGGAAGCTGGTGAAGGAGCTGTTCTGGGTTAGAGCGGCGCTCTCGGAAAGAGCCGGGCTCTGCTTCCGTTTAGAGGAGAATAGGAGGAAGCGGTGGGTGTGGGGCGGCGCTGCTATGTTGTTGTGGAAGCCGAAGCCGAAGCTCTGGACGAGCTCACCAGCAAACCAGCACTGCGAGGACAATAACGGCAGCGGCAGCAACATTCCTCAGCTTTTTACTGCCTGAGAGCTGGATGAGGTTCGGGTTCTTGCTCAACGCAGCACATTCACAACTGTTCGGCTGCGGGATTCTCAGAGCTCGCGTCCAAAAACTGCAGAGGAGTGATTGATTATCAGATGTGTGCAGTGTTCTGCTTCATGCAGTAGGGCTGGACGATACTGAGATGATATTCTGACTTTGCAATATATTTTGTGCAATATATATTGTGATTAGGGGTGGACGATATGTCTCTAAAATAATAAAACAATATTTTAGTTGTTGTTTTTTTCAGCAAAAATAATATTCTTGGCCTTTTGACAAAACACCAGGGGTGGGAGCGAAATTTCGCTATAATAATATCACAATATTTCAGGGTATTTTTGCAGTAAGTGTATTGATGGTGATATCACGAAACTTCAGGAATATGCTACTTCAAAAAAGTAAGTATTAGTAATATGTTTTAGTTAGTGTAAATATAACAACAGACAATTATTCAGTCACTCATTCAGTCAGTAGAATAAAAAAAAAATTATAAACATTTTCTATTTTGAAAAACATCAATCACTTACCAAGACTTTGATTTTGTATAATATAATAACAGTGTAATCAAACAAAAAAAATAAAAACAATAAACCAGCAAAAATCTACCATATAACTATACCATATAAATGTAAAATCTTTAGTGCATGCCTATAGACAATTAAATTTAAATACAGTAAATGCAAAATCCAAACAAATGCAAAATATTGGGTTTTGTTGCGTATTATACGATATGGCACACCTACAAAACAAATAAATGCTCTAAATGACTATAATATTTTTATTTGGAATTTGGGAGAAATGTTGTCTGTAGTTTTTAGAATAAAACAACAATGTTCATTTTACTCAAACATAAACCTATAAATAGCAAAATCAGAGAAACTGAAGTGATCTCTTCATTTTTTCCAGAGCTGTATATATGACCTTTACTCGTCAGCTGTAGTCCAAGTGTCCAGGCTGTCTGGGGTCTGCAGTAAGGAGAAGTGAGGGTAAATGGTAGAGGGCAGGGCTGATGGGCAGTGCCCTTGCTGTTGGTGAAGAGCTGTCTGTCAGTCACGCTGCCACTCTTCAGGCTGTGAGAGCGAGGGGTGATGTGGAGTGATGAATGTGAAGAGGGCCTAAATAAACCCAGACAAGAGGACTTCATCGGCATGCAGCTGAGTGTGTGTGTGTGTGTGTTATGTGTGTGTGTGTATTTGTTTTGAGGAGGGGAAGGTCTTTATTCAGAGACTCTTGTCTTATAGACCCTCTCTGTTCAGGCTAAAGGTGCTGTTAGTAGTGTTAAACACAGTCTGAGTCAGGCAGTATACAGCAGCGCTAACATAACATAAATTGAATGGATGGAAATAAACCTTAGAATTGGGCTGCTACTTGGATAAATGTATTTAGAAACACAGATTTACAGATTTATTTTATATTTAGACTTGTGTTTAAGATGAGTAAATTCTATATAATATACACTCAATTGGAAAAAAATATTTTTATAACCTTCTACAGATAGACTGTAACGCAGTTTAAAATAGGGCTGCACATTGCAGGATGTATGATGTCACATATATATTAAATTAAACCATACGTATAATTTATTTTACTCCAATATCCAACCTGTTGGATCATTGATTAATGTTTAGAAGTGAGGTAAGCTAAAGTTTATTGCTCCTTAGGGATATGAACAGACTCGGCGTGAAAGGTCCTTTTAAAAAGACATCTTGATAGTACATCAATCACATTATTGCAAATATTGTATTGTATTATATCCGTATTAAATGGGACAACACAGGATATAAGTTAGAGTAGTCAGTGTCCACCTTGCATAGCAGTATAGATTTACTGTTCTCTGAAAATAAGGACATTAATGTCTAAATTGCTGGTAACATAAGTGATTATACCCACTGTGTCTGTTTTGTCACCGTGTCTACCTGGTATCATGCGAATGGGTAGCAGGTCTGTTTAATTTGGTTACATTTTATGGTAGAGTTCTCTCATACTGACCACTGGATATTTAACATGCCACCTCATGGCAAAGAACTCTCTGAGGATGTGCGAAATAGAATGGTTGCTCTGTTGCTGTACACATAAAGATGGTCTAGGCTATAAGAACATTGCTAACACCCTGAAATTGAGATGTGTGTACTCCCTTTTGGACATTGTGTATAATTATGCTAAACATTTTACAGTAATGGTCTATTGATATTTTGTTTATTTTTGGTTATAGATCTTTAATAAAGAGTACTTTTAAAGAAAAAAATATATTATGATAACTTAGAATCTCCTCCTTTTAAACTTTTAAACTAAAGAATCCAACTTCACTCATGGTACTGTCTTGCCTGGTGGACTGAGTATGAGTATGGTGGTCGGTGATAAATTACGACAATTCGATTTTTTTTTTTCCCAAATAATCCTTTAAGTGACTCCCTGCGGTCAAAAGCAGTCGAAGCCACTTTGTTTGCACTGTGTTTATGGTCTGTATGCGTTTATTTTCAGCAGCGTGAGACTGTGTGTGTTCGCCAGCCAAATGAGCCAGGGGGGTTCTTTGTGCTGTTTACCAAACATAGATAATGTAAACAAAGCTATTAAATGTTTTTTTTTTTTATTTCGCTCTTTGTGACTGACCGATGCAGGCTTTCAAGACTCGTCTACGAATAGTTGGGTCACGGCAGGGGTTTAAAACTCATTTAATTCGTTTTAAAGCGAGTTACAGTCATTACTGGAAAGCTTTCTTCTAATAAAATCAAATAAAACTGTGTTTGTTGTGGTTGAGATGTTTTTTTCCCACTTCTTTACCCACGATTCCTCTGCTCGTTCTCAGTAAGAGGAAGTGAAGGGCCGGTGGAGTGCAGTGAAGTGAGGCTGCGGAGACGAGACAGGCCGGACGGTGTCATAGCAGTGGACCTGCTGCTGGTTACTGCCGGGTCAGCGCTCTGGGTCGACTCTAATTAAGTCCTAGTGAATGTGGAGGCTCTGAGAAGGCCAGTTACTTCTGCCTGGGCTCACTGCTCGCCCCGGTTTGTTGCCCCCCACAGACTCCAGAGTTGGCACAACAGCCAGTCCCAGTCCCTGGAACGGCAGTGGTACAGCCCAGCGAAAACCTCTCTTTAAATTTGCAGGGAAAGTAGCTCTTGTGAAGGTTTTTAAAGAGAGAGTGAGTCTTCTGTGCTAACTCTTTTGATGCCAGTTTCTCCTAAAAAAGAGCTTTTTGTCTCTTTGTTATTTAGATGATGAATTTCATGGGTGAAAGCGTTTGCGTCGAGTGGACGTCTACATCCAGCCTGTCCCACCACTTTCTTTCAATACCGGTTCTAAGTAAAGGCTCGTCTTGAGTCTTTTGGCTTTCTCTGTTCTCAGAATGTCCCTCACGTTTGCTATGAGCTATATGTGTCCATATATATAGATGTGGACACTCTTTGTAATGAATGCTGCATTCAGCTACTTTAAATTACAAACACACACAACTTCCCTGTAGAGAAATATTGCCAATAGAATATGACTGGATAGAGCTCTGTAAACATGAATTCCTTGTGTTCGTACTAGGGCTGCACAATGTACAGCTCTGCAAAAAAATGAAGAGACCACTTAAGTTTCTGAATCAGCTTATCTGATTTTGCTATTTATAGGTTTATGTTTGATTCCAAATAAAAATATTGTAATTTAAAGCATTTATTTGCAGAAAATAAGAAATGGATGAAATAACAAAAAAAGATGCAGAGCTTTCAGACCTCAAATAATACAAAGAAAACAAGTTCATATTCATAAAGTTTTAAGAGTTCAGAAATCAATATTTGGTGGAATAATCCTGTTTTTTAATCACATTTTTTTCATGCATCTTGGCATCATGTTCTCCTCCACCAGTCTTACACACTGCTTTTGGATAACTTTATGCTGCTTTACTCCTGGTGCAAAAATTCAAGCAGTTCAGTTTGGTGGTTTGATGGTTTGTGATCATCCATCTTCCTCTTGATTATATTCCAGAGGTTTTCAATTTGGTAAAATCAAAGAAAATCATCATTTTTAAATGGTCTCTTAATTGTGTCCAATTATTTTACTCCAAACATTGATGCACAGAGATTGCATTATTAATATCATGACGTGTTGGATTGTTCACTTTTGGCACAGAGTGAGATCAGTCGTCGCAATACTTTTGTCGACACTATCCAGGTTAGACGTGCAGGTGGGATATATATGTGGAATCAGTGGAAAGCAGGACACCTTACTGCTCTTTCTAAGATGCCGAACTTCAAAGGACTCTCTGTGTCCGTCATCAAACGCTGGCGTTAAATTCGGATTGGTAGAATCTGCTGGTCTGCCCGCTTTCATTATCGTCCCTCTCTGTGATCAAAGACGCGGGCCGCGGACCGGACCGGCTCCGTATTGTGAGGAGAGGATTAGGCGTGAAGCTGAGATGCAGATTGGGACGCGTATCGACTCGCAATTCCTGGATTAGACAAGCGGTGAGGGCGAGGTGGAGGATTGAGACGTGTCCCGGCTTTCAGCTGTGCCAATACTAAGGTTGGCACTGTAGACGTGAGGAGGGTAAAGAAATGGATGGGCATCAGTGAAACTTTCTTTGGATCTTGTTGGCAAGTAGAGTATACATATAAAAAGTAAAAGTAATCTGAAAAGTATAATTTCCTCAAATAATGATCAAGTAACCAATAAATAACGTGATATCATTGTGTCCCATGACTTCTGCATTAAATATAGAAATGATTTCTGCGTTTTCTGTTGACATGGACAATTCTAGCCAGATGCCGCCGGTCACCATCATTGCCACTATGTCCACTGCACTGTCCACTGTGGTTGGTAATGCCACCCTTCTATGATATATTCCCAGTACACGTTTGGCACTGTGGATCGAGGAATGATAAATACCTACACTTTAACTTTGGAACTTCAGAAATGGAAAGTCCCATCCATCTTTACTCATTATCACCCCTCACTCCAACTCCCATAATTCACCTGGCCTCATCACTCACTCACAAGGTAACACCTCACAACTTATTGTGTAGCTACAAGTGGGGCATTCCCATGCCGACGTCCCCTGACGTAACACTTCACTTAATTTCTCTTAGTTTCTTCTAAAATTTAGGGAATATTAACAAGAGTTTATTCTGCTTTTGTTGGAGTAACTGTTTCTACTCTTATGTAAGAGAGCATTGCAGGAAGGATTTGATTGTATTCAGTGGCAGAAGTGTTTGTTTATCTTCTCCAGAGACTAGACAAGCTGTTTGTGTGCTTTTGCACATCTGTTTCAGCAGCAATGGGTGCAACTTAGCAATTAAGTAACTGAATGAATGCATACTTTAGAAGAGATGATCACAAATATGATGACAAATATTTAGACATATATGTGCTCCACCCACACAGCTCTCTCTCAGAGAAACTTGTTTAGCGAATGCTAATGCTAACTAGCAAACTAACGCTAACCCAACCTTAACCAAAAGCTATCATCTTTTAATTTGTTTGTTTGTCCAAAACCATTGTGAGAGCTGTTTATTCGTTGTTTCTTCTCAATTTAAGTAGACGACAAAAAGATTATCCTGCTTTTGTTAGAGTAACTGCTTCTGCTGTGCAAAGAAGACTTTATGCTATACATACTTTATGCGAGTAGAAACATTGCCTTGAGGATTTGATTGCATTCTGTGACAAAAGCAAAGGCTAGCGAGTTCAGTAAAAAAAGAAGGTTACTGATTAAACCATGTCCTGTTTTTTTTAAGCCCTGCAAATATCAGTGTTGGTTCTGAGCCATGAGGAAGATAAAGGAACTGTTCTGCATCAGAGCTGCCTTTTCTGGAATTCTATCATATTATTTAGGACAGTCCGTGCTCCAAATAAGAGGCCGCAGTGCTGAGGGACATGATAAGAGGCTGGTTGAGGAAATGCCGTGATGAAGAAGAGTGTACGGCAGCAGAGCGTATGGTGTTTTGTTAGAGAGCGTATTGTTCTTCAGGCAGTCGGAACATCCTCTGCTGAGAACTTAAGCCATACTTATGGTCTCTGGAGCGACCGGAGTCTGGGAAGATCCTCATTCGGCCTCCTCTCGGCACCGGATGCCAAGGCAGCAACCCACAAGGCCCTCTTCCCATGGTGCACTGGGGCACCCTGCTCTTATAAAGCAATAACGTAGCCACAGCGTGTTCTTCTGCCCGCGGAGCCGTGCTGAGACCAGACCCGGCATTAAAGACCCAGCCCGCTAACAGCACTGCAGCCAATGATGGATGATCTTATATCTGCTCTAAATATTCAGTTTTTTATTATTATTTTCACAGTGTTGTTTAAATTTACAATGATTATTTGCGCTGTATGGACGAAAATAATCTGAATTTAATAATATTATGCTTTTTTTGTCCATGGAATTTGAGTGCATTCAGCAACAAGAGTCCATATCTTACACTCAGTACAAGGCGTGTCATGATGCTCATTGCTCTCTTACACCCTGGTAACAGTCTAAGTGTGTTCAGGTACATTTCTGGAATTTTGCTTGTTTATCTTGACAACAGAAAACACAGGAGCTCCACTGACTGAATACAACCTAGACAAATAACATTGCTATTCTAATATGCTGTTCTAATTCTAATGAGCTACTGGAGCTTCTTCACAGCGTCAACCAGCAGGTCAGAAGCGTTGGACACGTCAAGGTAGCTGCACCGTTAAAATAGCAATCCGCCAAAGTCAGAGCTCACCTGACTCTTAAAGAGAATGCTGAGCAAGTGACGTGCTGATTGGATTATGCCACATTACGCCCAAAATTAACCAAACCCATGAATTTTTAGTTAAGATAATTAGTACATGCCTTTTGTAAGTTTTGAGCTACGCATGGTGTACTTTACCCGTCGTTACGATAGCAAAGATAAAAATTAGGGCCCTGGATATCCGATGCCAACTTAGTGATTTTCCTAGTCTGTGAACCCAGTTTTGTCTCCTCTTTATTCACTCTCTTCTCTCCAGTCCTTTTAAAGTTTTTCAGGCGCCGGGTCACTGGTTGTACTGGGGCTTTAAGTAATGCTGGGAGAATGGGGCGGGTTCGGGCCGCTGTAAGGCGAGGCTTTGTGCCGTATCCGTACACTGGTGTTAATGAGAGTTCTCAGTATTCTAATGGTAATCCGGCCCTTAAGGCCAGGAGTGCTGAAGACCCCAGACAGAGCTACAGATTCCTCTCCTCTCCCAGTTTCTCACTTTGTCTCTTTAGTTGGTTTAACATGCATGCCCGCGCCACAGCGCCAAACTCCTCCAGCCCTGGCACCCTGCTTGGCTCTTGACACTGTGCCCTTGCTGTGAATGGGCTGAGTGCTGAAGTTCCTGTAGACCCTTGGGAGAGAAGTTAGTCACACTGCCTGAAAACTTCAGAGACAAAGTCAAGAATCCTGTGGAGAATTTGCTCTTCTAGAAAAGCCAAAAAAACACTGGTGCCAAGTTTAGTATAGAATACATTTAGAATGTTTTGAATATTTACAGTATACAGAACAGTGTTTTTCACAACACAATATTTTCACAATATATTGCCACATTACATTTTAGGAATGTTGGAATTGGACTGGAATTAGAACACAGCCTTTTTTGAAAATCCTAAATTAATAAAGAAGGTTTAGAAGTTTTCTTTGTAAGAAAAGCACGTTTCAGAAAAACAACTCATTAACAAACTGTGGTTTTATTTTATTATAGTTTTATTACAGCTCTGGAAAAAAATAAGAGAGCACTTAAAATGATGAGTTTCTTCGATTTTGGCAAATTAAAGAATAGAATATAATCAAGAGGAAGATGGATGATCACAAACCATCAAACCACCAAACTGAACTGCTTGAATTTCTGCACCAGGAGTAAAGCAGCATAAAGTTATCCAAAAGCAGTGTGTAAGACTGGTGGAGGAGAACATGATGCAGAGATACATGAAAACCGCATTTGATGCATGAAAGCTCTGCATCTTTTTTGTTATTTCAGTCATTTCTCATTTTCTGTAAATAAATGCTCTAAATGACATTTTTTTTTGGAATTTGGGAGAAATGTTGTCTGTAGTTTATAGAATAAAACAACAATGTTCATTTTACTCAAACACAAACCTATAAATAACAAAATAAGAGAAACTGATTCTGAAACTGAAGTGATCTCTTCATTTTTTCCAGAGCTGTATGTAATTATTGTGACCAAGTATTCAGTCCTTATTTGATATTGATTGAAGTGCCTGAATTAGGAGGACCTGCCAGGCAGTAATTCTCAACACCAGCAGCAGAGGGAAGCATTAAACCAGCTATTAGAGCAGGGTGGTGGGAAAAAGTTCCAGCAGGGAAAAGTTTAGAAGAGACTGAGCTGAGTGAGATCAGATCAGATCAGACACAGATCAGATCATCATCCTGCATCACTGTAGGTCTGATCTCACCGGGCGTCGTCAATCTTACAGCAGTTACATCATCTAATTAAAACCTCCTCCTCACTGTTCTCACACACACACACACACACACACACACACACACACACACACACACACAGAGATGTGGCTCTGTTAGGAATTAAGTGGCTGGTTTCTTTACAGTTAACCGCTAATAACCTTCATTTGCAGTGTGGACAAATAAATCTAAACTTCATCTGGAGCGTCTGCTAATTCAGCTGATAAAGAGTTTACCACAGTAATGAACGCTGTAGTGAAAGTTCTACTAGGAGACAATATAAAATATAGAATTAACAGTGATGTGATTTAAACCGCAAATTTATGATATTTTGCTTTAAATTGTACACATTAAAAAATATATTATATATATATTATTAATGTAATCTGTGTCTAACTGGCGTTTGTAGGTACAGATATCCGTTTTCTGGCTTTTATACTGTTCATATATTGATTTCGTGTGAATTATAACATACAGACTGAAATTATTACTGAAAATATTGTGATATGAAATTTGTCCACACTGTTCACCCCTAGCTAAATTATGTTTTTCGCACCAATCTTCTTTATAGTACTCTATCAAAAGATATCACATTTGAAACTGAGGCTTTTACAATAACTATTACTGTTTGCAGAGAATATTGTCCCAGAAATAATATCATTTTATACCACTGATATAATTACTTGTTGTAATTATATGTTTATTGACTTTTAGAGGAATTGAGTTGTATCAGAAAACTTAAACAAATTGAAAAACTTTTGCCACATCAGTATCAGGAAGGAATTAACATATATTCACTTTATGAACTTAAATAAATAAAAAATAAAGAGTAAAATAGGACAAAATAAAATATAATGCAAGACAGGTATGATACAAAAGGAAAGATCACAGATCATCCAGTGTTTTCCAGTATAAACACGTAATAATGGAAAGTACATTTAGCTAATTGGGCTAAGCTAAGATGACTAGGTCATCTTATTATGGTAATTAGGCCATTGAGGTCGTATTCATATATTGTATGATTAGTTGATAATGTAATTATAGTAACAGTGCTGCTGTTAATGAATTTTATCCATTAATTATATTGTTAATTCCTTCTCGAGATTAAATTTGTACTTTCTGATAGACCTGACACTGGAATATAATCCTCTGAAACCAGATCAAACAGTTTTGTCTGAGCTGATCCGAGCGGATTGTCCCTTTACCGAACAGAGTCATTAATACAGAGTCGGGAAAATGGTCTTAAATCAGTCACATGACGAATAATGAAGACATGAGGAAGGTGCCGTGGCACTCCAAGCACCGCCTGTGTCACATGAGGATTTGTCTCGCCGCTTTACCCAAACGAGTTGGACGGCCGTAGCCGGGCCTCACTCTAAAACACGCATATGCTACCAGCGCTAGCGTAAGCTCCGCTAATGCACCGCTCAAGTGTGTTAATTCCCAGAGGCGCAATCCTGTGTTTCACATCAGAGCCACACAATGGCCGCTTTCAGGAGGAAACCGAGCCGCTGCATTGTGTCGAGCTAAACAGTGTGAAATTGTAAAGGTCACGACGCTCGCCGCTAAAGCGCATTACTACACAGCGCTCGCCGAACACATTCATTCATGAGGTGCAAATGAGAAGAGTAGACGTGGCGAGAGTCGAGGGCGAGTACGCAGCTCCTGACGCGCCAAACGCAATTGACAGCGTTACGACGGCGAATGAAAAGCATTTGCAGTCGTTTGGCGGAGTGGCCGCGTTACCGAGGCCGTAAATTTCATCAAGCGCTGCCGTGCTCAAACACCTCCGGAGTAAACGAGCGAAATCTGTCTCTGTCAGCCGCACGCGGAACCGCCGGTTTGTGTTTACGCAGAACTGCCTCCCATCAATTGGCCTTTTTCTGCGTTTTGAAACGTTCGTGGCAGCAGATAGCGTCCTTTCCGCCGTCGCTCGAGAGGTCGCTATGCTAATGCAGTTTTGATAGACGAGGTCACACGTCTCGCGTTTCTTCTGAAGCGACAGAACGTGCCAGCTTCTCAAGTGCATCAATCTGGACCAGGAGTGGCGAACCCATTTAACGTGACGGGCCACATTACAGTAAGGCTGCGTGATGTGGTAAACTGTCTATACTATGTGTGTCATGAAACAGGAGTTACAATTCAATATATTTTGCAGAGTATCACTTATTTTATTTGGATGGTCTAGTAAAGATGCATCATAGATTCTCACCTAGCATTCAGTGCATCATATCTATTAAATGCAACTAAACTCCCAGCTGAATGTAAATTCAGATTCTTAATACTAATGCTAACCTCACCCCCAAACCCTAAATCAACCCCTTAAACCATGTCTAATCCTAACACTAACCTAAAACTTAAAACTTAGGGTCAAATTAAATAGAGAATCATTTAACAGAGTGTTCAATTACATATTATTTTCATATACCATCATATACAGCAAATCTGTGCAATCTAAAATATGCAATAAAAGAAAAGCGCCCTTGTTTGCCACCAGTCTTTACATGTACAATGTACATTGTACACTTCTTTGTGAATTGAGGATTACGATTAGTTAGAAGCCTTTAGAAGCCAGTGTTTGACACCCCTGATCTAAATGTTAAAGCAGTATGCATTTCTGGACAAGCTGAGATATAGAGATACAGAAGCGTCACTGAGAGAAAGTGGGAGGAGCATGTTTACTGAGGTGATAGAGGAATATTACAGAATTTTACACTAATATTACATTCAGGCTACGCTGTGTTTCACAGTTCTAAGAGTGTTGTCCAGCATTTGTCTCTTCACCAAAGTAACATGGTGCAGTTAGCAGTGTTTTGAGTCCGCTACTCCTAAAGGACACGCTTTACACATGCTTTTCTGGACAAGCTGACGTTAGCAGTGTTCTACATAGAGTCTATTCTCTCTATTACAGTCAGTGGAGCATCAACATCATTCAATAACTGATACTATTAAAGATAAAATGATACCTAAGGTTGCTTTAAAATATTTTTTTTTGCTTTGTAGTGGCAGCTATATGAAGGTACTGAGATGTTTCACAATTCTAGTAAATGCACACTATTCTACGGCTACATCAGTCAGCTCACTGTGATCTGAGTTCATGTTTTTTATGTTTCTGTGAAGCAGGTTAACAAGTTCCTCAGAATCCCGACTGTTCGCAATGAGATGTCTCGCTAGCTCCCTTGTAGTACACAACCAATCAAGCGTTTGAGTGGGCTGAGGAGCTGTCCAAAGGGCACGTTGGCATGATCTGCTTCCTCCAAACACCCTCTCTCTGCGTTCCCTGGCTCTAATTGGCTTGGCTCTGGCTGGCGAAGGAGCAGCCCTAATTGGTTTGAAACGAGAGACGAGGTGTGTGTTAACTGTGGAGATGAGAGCTGTGCGCGCACTGTGAGGTCATATATAAGAGTGTGTGTGTATAAGAGTGTGTGTGTGGGTATAAGAGTGTGTGTGTGGGTGGGTGGAAGTGGCGCAGCTGCGTACCCTTCACACTGGAACATCTGCTCCAGCTCCTCCAGTGCCAGCTCTCAGTGCTGCCTCAGCAGCGGAGCAGCAGGCGGGCGCAGGCTCCGCCCCCTCCCCACGCTCCCTCCTCGTACCTGCAGAGGTGACTACAGTCCGCCGCAGAGCCTCGCTAACAGCACACACGAACCCTCACCACCGTTAACGTCTTTAAAATAACCAGGAATGATGGCTGGACTGGTTTCTGACAGTGACTTGGCATAAATAATCACATTTTAGTGCAGGTTACTGTGGTGCCATCTGTGCTGCGGAGGCTGGCAGTTGCAAGCGGCGGCAGAGGGGCGAGCGTAGGAGTGCGTGAGGATTGTGGGGTATTCTGTGAATCGTACCAGGTGTCTGTATTCAAATATACTATTTCGGTAGGGCTGTATGTTGGCAATGTCTTCGCAATACAACACATATCACAATACAGAGGTTATGATAATATACAGCTCTGGAAAAAAATAAGAGAGCACTTCAGAATAATCAGTTTCTTTGTTTTATTCTATAAACTACTGACAGCATTTCTACCAAATTACAAATAAAAATACTGTCATTAACATCAATTATTTGCAGAAAATGAAAAATCCAAATAACCTGAAATAACATTGAAAAAATCTGGAATGTAATTAAACAGAAGACGGTCACAAGCTATCAAACAAAGATAAACTTCTTGAATTTTTGCATCAGGAGTGGCACCAAGTAATCCAAAAGCAGTGTGTAAGACTGGTGGAGGAGATGCGCAGATCTCCACAACAAAGGCGACTTCCTCATCTGCATGCTTTTCGTCCATTGTTCTTGGCAAAAGCAGCATGCTGATTGGCTCTTTTTGCTCAGGGGCGGGACTTTATTCGTAAACTGACACTTGGTTGAACGTTACGAGAAGTCCCAGTCAGTGGCTGGTCTCCACATTAATACCGTCCCTTTCTGGAGTGTTCTTCCTTGGTTTAGGTCCGTGTTATCTTATTTGTGATGCATAGTTATGTTCATTGTTACAGTGAAAGTAATGTATCGCAGGACGTGGCCGTCCTGTGAGGTGTGTGGTCGGTGTGACGGTGGCGGTGGCGGTGGCAGGCAGGGGAATGGCAGCTCCATGCGAGGCTGTGTGCGGTTTGAGCCTCACCCTTGCGGCTGGTCTTTGAAGCCGTGGGCAGGGCTCTTGCATGTGGTTGGGTCTCAAAGCTCCAGAAGAGCCAGATGTGTGATTCTTCAGAACCCTGATCCGGGCCCTGATCCTCCGCCGCTCCGCTCTTCGGTTCATTAGTGAATAAAAGGTGAAAACAGATCCCAGATCAGCTCTGCTTTTCTGGGACGGGTGATACACATGGGTCTTGCTCGCCCAGCCTCTCTTTCTCTCTTTCTCTCTTTCTCTCACTCTGTCTCTCCCACACTCGGGCCTGGCCTTGCCTTCTCTCCCCGGATCCGACAGAACCCGGCCTTCTCCTTTGTTCCTGCTCTTGAGTCTAATGTCTGTTGACAGGGTTTCTGAGACCGAGTTTGCTGGGAGTTTCCCATTGCTTGGAAATGCTTTGCTGGGCTGAAGACATTCCTGCTTCTCGTAACGTTGGAACAGCGAAGGCCTGCCTGTGGGAATGTCTCGGAATATCCGGTGTAACCTCAGGATTATTCTGGAGGGCACAGACAGGGATAGCTGTAGTGAAAAGGAGGGACAGGAGGAGAGCAAGAACATAAAATTCAACTTTTTGGCTGAAACGAAACTGAACAACATGAATTATTTGGCCAAATGCTGAATACTAAATATTAAACGTAATAATATAATTTTTTCATAGGTTTTCATTAATTTTGGCAACCTTTGTTCCACCATTGTTTATTTTACAAAGAATACCTCCATTCTCTTTTTGCTATTTTAATCTAAAAAAGAAATTCATAAAGTTGGCTGAGTATCGAAATTCAATACCAAAAAGGTACAGACCGAAATATCTCTGTACCATTGAGTACTGAATGGTACAGCAAGGTAAAAACCATGACAATATTATAATATAGTAAAAATGATCTAGTTTGCCAGTTCTAAACCACACTACACTATTATTACTATCCTCTCACAATAATATAGATTTTTTTAAGTGATTAACACCACTAATATAAATATTATTTAATTTTGCCATTCTAATGCTGAACTGAAAATAAATGCATACAGCAATATGCTTTATAGTTTAAGCAGTTAAAGTACGGCTGTTATTTTTGTTCGTAATAAAATACCACAAATAAACATGCTCATTGTTTTTGTTCCACCACTAAATTTACTGTGTGTTCTTAATATATGCATAATATACATAATATAGGCAGGCTATATCGTCGCTGTCCAGTGTCCTATTATTGATATTGATATTTTCTTACACCCTCAGTTCACATGGAGGGCTAGCGGTAGCACTGACTTGTTTCCCACTTGTTATTTTTTTTTTACTTGAAAGGGAAAAGTGAAAGGCCAGAACATACACAAACCTTCTTCCCACCTGTTTTCCCTGTTTTTTTTGTCTATTATAATGAAATGTTCTTCTCAAGAGTTCAAAGCGAGCGCCATCATGCTAACAAGGCTAATAATTATCAGGAGTAATTAGGTAATAATAGAGGGCCTTGCGTTGGTCGTAGCGACACAATCTTCCTCCTGGATTTTTCTTCCCCCTCGTTTTTTTTCTCTCGCTCCTGTTCTGCAGCCAAGACGACCATTAGAGCCCGGCCTCCACCGTCTCAGGCTCTCTCATCACGAGACCGCCGTATTTTCACCGTATTTTTGCGAAGGCACACGCTGGAGGGGAAAAACACACATGCAGGAGCAGAAATGGCTGGAACCACTAATAACGGGGTGCATGTCGCAGTTTCCAGGGGAGGGTTCAACTTAATGAACAATCAAATAACGGATTTGTAATTACAGGCCGCAGCGAGGGAAGGAATCTGAGGTTGCCCTTGTGAGGTTGTGAGGAAAAAGCCATGGAATTATCTGTGGTTCAGAGAGGTGGACCGCCAGGCCTGGGGCCCTCATACGGGGAGGTCAAGAGTGTGTGTGAGTGTGTGTGTGTGTGTGTGTGTGTGTGTGTGTAGGGCTGCAGTGGTGAACGGTTTAACGATATACCATGGTATGAAAATTGTAGATGCACCAAATATTTTGGCAACAGAATTTTTTTCCAATCCAATATAAGTAAAAAAAACAATGACTAGAATTTATACTGCAGTATTTTTTTTTTCATAAAAAATTTTATCTCATTTTCTCACCAATTTACAAGGCCAACTTATTAGGACTTCCCCAACACCAGAAGGGTGAAGACTAGCACACCCCTCATCCTCGTCCGACGTGAAGTCAGACTCCGCCTCATTTTGAACAACATTGGCGAGTAGCATCACAGCGCTAACGTTCAGAGGAAAGCGCAGTGACTCGGTTCTGATACATCAGCTCACAGACGCAGCCTTGTGCTGATCCACATCACCCTAGGAGTGCAATCCAACAGCACAGTAATCCAGCTTGGGAAATTAGTTAGCATCACTGCTAGAGATTAAATAACATTTAAAATCCATTAGCAATCATGCAATCTATATGTACTAGCCTATGATATCTCCTTTTTGTGATTTCTCTCTGTCTGTGTTTGGAGGAGATTTTGGACAAACAATCTATTAGGCAAAAGTTAAGCTCAACACTGCTAAGCTGCATTCAAAGCTACTGCTTCTGCAGAAATTTCACCCTCTAGTTATATTATTGTTCTGTTAATGCTTCAGAACTATTTGTAAAATACCGCTATACCATATCTACTGTCACTATGCTGCTCGAGACGGAGACGGTTAGCACGCCGTTGCAGCCGCAGTGTCCGGTTCTGTTGGGCCCGGTGCTGCAGGAGGGTAAGCGAGAGTGGCTGCCGTGGGCATTCCAGTTTCCTTAAAGTCAAACGCTTAATTTAAGTAATTAGTCTGGAGTTCAGCCTCACTTAATCTACAGCCTTTTACAGCTCTGGTTCAATAATTGATGACTGGAGGGTATTCCAGAGAGGAACTTTGATTTTAGGCCTGAAGAGGTTTCGCTTTATCCATGGCTGACCTCCTTCTTTCAGTCCCAGCCTTGGGTTTTTCTAAGGATATTACACATACTTTTATATTCATTTCTTACATTCGTATATTATGTCATAGCACACTTTGTGTAAGCAGTTGCAGTGTCCTGATACCAGAAATGTTCGTATTTGGTACCGATAACTCTGAAATTGTACAATTTAGGATATGATCAGATCTAATAAACATAGAAACTAAAAAATGAACGGAGAGCCGGCTCCTTAATACATATAAGTGGAACAGCTTAATTCTGCTACTCCAGTTTTTTTCCTTTTTTCCACAACGATTTTTGTCAGTGGGGAGTGTAAATTTTGCGTGTTATATTGAAATTTAATTTTTTTCAGATTTTAGGAAAACTTGAATAGTACACATAACATATGCATAAAATATGAGTAAAAAATTTCATTTTTCTCCGATTAAAACAGTGGAATCTGAAGATACCCACTGAAAAACATTTTTATTACAAATAATGTTGACTGGCATTGTCTGGCTAAATTTTCTGCAAACAGATTCAGAAGCAACTCTGCCAGAAGTCACATCCACATTCAGCGCAGGAGACCTGAGGCATATTAGTGTAAAATCGTGTAATAATTTTCTATCTCTCTGTATCTCTCAGCTTGTCCAGAAATGCATGTGTAAAGCGTGTCCTTTAGAGGTGAATCAAAACGCAAATTACAGTATGGCTTTGCTTCTCCGCTTTGACGTCTTTAAAACTGTAATTGGATTATTATGTTTTTATTTTATAACAAATAATAATCCTAAAATGAGAATATTATTGTTGCAATCATTTTTGGGTAATAATGATTATTAATAATGTGCACATGCCTAATATTAAGTACTAAAAATTAAAAATCACGCTCTTATAGAGCTGTATAAGCTCTTTCGTGTATGATAGTGTATTCATTTCAGGGCCTAAATCGTATTATCCTGCTGCTGAAGCATCTCCTGCTCGGTGTTTGAGTGTGTTAGCGAGTCGTTGGCCGGTCAGTCAGCCGCGGGGTCTGCCGGGGTTATTAGTGCGGCCGAGCCGCCGGCCCCTCCGAGCTCCGGTGAGTGTGAAAGCAGAAGTCGTGTGAAGACCCTTATCTGCTCATCGCTCTGGGGGCTGCCGGCTCCACTTTCGCCGCCTCAGGGCCTGGATATCCCCTCGTCTTCTCGCTCGTCTGCTTTTCCGTTCTCCCGACTCGCTGATGACATTTGCATGAGTCCTCGCTGAGACTGGTGCGAGGGACTGGGACCGGACGTGGACATCGGAAATGCCGTCTGTCTAATTAAAGGCCTGGTTTAAACCATGTGAATAGAGTACCCAGTGCTAATTAGCAAAACACCATGCTAACGTGTTGCTTTAGCTTATGTTTGTTTATTAGCATCAGTGTTAGACTTATTATGATAATGTTAATTTACTGTATGGCAATCATGTTAATCACGTTTTCGACTTTTTGTTCAATATATAATTATGACCTCAGTGGTGTTTCCCATTACTTTGATTATTTAGCCTCATTTCTTTTCATGCAGATAAAAGCCAGTGTGTCAGCATGAGTTATGAGGTAATATCTTATGAGTAAGACTGATTAAACACTGTTTAAACACAGTGTGCACATGGCAAGGTCAGGTGAATTACGAGAGTTGAAGTGAGCCCTGATACTGGGTACAGATGAATGGTCATTCCATTTCCAAAGTTCCCAGGACAAGTGTACCGAAAATATATATCATATAAGTATTGTGACTGGCGGTTTCTGGCTAGAATTCTCCTTGCAAATTCACAGACAACTCTGGCAGAAAACATATTTGAGTCCTCGTTGAGATTATTTTAAACGATGTGAATGGAGCTAAAGTGGATGATTGCATTGCTAATTAGCTTTACAGCATGCTATCTTACTGTGCAATATATAAACATAACCTCATTAATTTTGCTGACCTCAATATTTCAGTATTGTAGAGCCTATTTACATGAGTAATTCAGTACAAGCCAGAAAATGCCAGGTTTCAGTTACTTTTTATGCTCTTATCATATACAGTTAACTAAATAAATGGTTCAACAATTTGGCTGTTGTTTTTTACCTGAAAGAGACTAGCTGTACAGGACTAGGATAGTAACGATAGCTGAACTAACTTAGCGACATAGCATTTGTTAGTTTATCAAAAGCCTGCCTTTCTTTCTCTATGTAAATTGTACTTATATGTGACTTGAGTAACACTGCTGAGGTAACTGTATGGCTAAAATTGCTCTGATGATTTAAATTCAGGTGTGCGGTGTTGGTGCTGGGATGTTACAAATGCTGTGTAGGATGTAGGTTTATAATTGTTTTTTGTTTGAAAAGCAAGACAAATATACATTTAGGCTATTATATTTATTTAATGGAAAAAAAAAGTGTTAACAACATTAAACATGCATGTAATTGCATTATTATACTCTCATATTATCACTATAACAGTGGCATAAATAAAAAAATAAAATGACTTTAGTCGTTAATGCTGTGTATCTGGGGAGGTGCAGTAGCAGTGGTGTGAGGTTATGGAGGAAATGAGGTTGAGGGGCTTTAACCTCCTGCACCGTTCGCCCGCCCTGCTCCTCCCACCCAGATCCTCTGCTATTGGCTGTATCTCGATGTAGGGTTGAGTTTAACTGTGTCCAGCAGGTTGGGGTGGACGCTGTGGGACGGGAAGCGAGTGGTTATTTTATCTCTGGGAGGAGAGAGAGACTCTCTGGGAGGAAGTAATAAGTGCTGAGGCTCAGGAGATTGTGATCAATAAAGAAATTAATTCCTGTTTCCATCGGGACGCAGTAGCTTTCTCAATTTTCCCTAAATCACCAGTTCCTCAATAAGCTGTTAACCCTGCTGTTATGTTCAGCTGTGAAAACAGCAGTAATGGACCCAGGTCAGACTGACCCGTGTGTAATGTTAGGTGTAATCGTATTTTTCTCCATAAACATTATCTTTTATTTGATTAATATAATCAATATTTATTGTAATGGTTTTCATACACAATTTACAATCCGCACCTGTGTTATGAAATTAATACTTATATATATATATTTTAACCTTTGAAGCCTCTGACTAGAACAGTGTGTGTGTAATATACCTGTAATAAACCTATTAACACTGTAATACCAAAACCCTGTATCCCCATTTCTGTTGTGTTTCACTTTTTGTAAAAAAGGACTGAATACTGGTTTGGGAAGTGTAAAGGCAGAAAAATTACACTGTATTATTTCATGATTATGTTAAATTAAAGCTGAAAGGATACAACAGCTATATATTATATTATATAGTCTCTGTGCAGGTTATTAATCTTTACATTTTTTTCATGCATCTTGGCATCATGTTCTCCTCCACCAGTCTTACACACTGCCTGGTGCAAAAATTCAAGCAGTTCAGTTTGGTGGTTTGATGGTTTGTGATCATCCATCTTCCTCTTGATTATATTCCAGAGGTTCAAAGAAACCCGTCATTTTTAAGTGCTCTTTTATTTTGTTTTTCAGAGCTGTATCTGAAGCTCTCACTTCAGAGTATCATTGCTCGACGCAGTGCTGAATGTGTGTGACTCTGTTAATTCACCCCTCACCTTAGAGTCACCCCTAAAGGACACGCTTTACACATGCATTTCTGGACAAGCTGAGATACAGAGATACAGAAGCGTCACTTAAAAAAGGTACAAGGAACATGTGGACACAGCAATTTGCACATGTTAGTAATGGCTTCAATGTAAAAATCTGAATAGTGCATTCATTAAATGGGGTGCCAAACATATTTGGATATAAAGTGCATGTACAGTATGTATCAGAGATATATAAGTGTTTTTTATAGATATAGCCATATAGATACAGTTTTATTCATCATCTTGGGGAAAACAGAGCTGTAAGATGATGTTTTTCTGTTATAAAGAGCAATAACTTTACTGTCTGCAGCAGCGAGAGCGATGGCAGCTGTTGATACCAGTCATTCAGAGAGTAAGTGTTTGGCAGCGCTGCTGTGTTTGAGCATCTAAAAGAGAGAGAGAGAGAGAGTGATAGAGAGAGAGAGAGAGAGAGAGCTTGACGAGTGAGTGAAGCTCTGCTCTTTTGCCCGCTCCAGCTTCACCCGTCACCTCGCCGTGATGAAAGCTGCAGTTCTGCTGCCCTTCACCCCCAGCCTTCAGATCTAATATGAAGTGGAGCAGATTTATCGCGCTGCTCACCGCCTTTATTTTCCAGCGATCGATCAAAACCCAGTTTAACGAGCAGGTGATTTTCACCGGGAAGAAAAAGTTTGAGCGTTTTTCTGCCGGACCCCGTGGATCCGACGGTCCCCAACGTGAAAAATAAGCCCTCCGGCCGAGCTGTCAGCAGTATGCTTAATACAGGCCTGACTGATGCTTGATTAATCTTCATAACATTGATCTCGCTGTCAGATTCCCTTCTGTTGAAGGGGTGGTGAAATCCCAGAGCCAGAAGTCATGGGACAGCGTAAACTGACTGATGAAGAAGGGATACTTGAGAGGACGGCATGGGAATGCATCTGTATAATTGTATAATGCAGAGAGATACTAGCTGTTAATCACAGGTTGCATACAATCACACACGATGGTTGCATCATTTTGAAGCGGTTTTACACCCAGAAAT
The DNA here is from genome assembly GCF_023375975.1 of Astyanax mexicanus. Taxonomy (NCBI): domain Eukaryota; kingdom Metazoa; phylum Chordata; class Actinopteri; order Characiformes; family Acestrorhamphidae; genus Astyanax; species Astyanax mexicanus. The sequence continues at coordinate 999,496 of NC_064427.1, forward strand.
GATTTAGCGTGATTTAGGAAGTGTCAGTGTGTCTTTGCTTTCGTAACAACGGGAAAAGTACACCTTGCTCGGCTCGAAACGCAAAGCAAAACTCAAACTCAATCAGAAGATAACACCTCATAACTTATACTGCTGTCTCATGCTTTTTGGCATTTTTTAAAATCATCTTAAAGGTCTCATTCAATCGTTTTTAAATTCATTTTAAATATGTCTAGTTGTGGTCACTAGTATGAATGAATGCCACGTGAGACATTGTTTGTGAAAAAAGTGCTTTGGTGTTTCTGTATAATCCTGCTTTAGTTCACTGAATTACTGGTCTCTGAAGATTGCTCATGAATAGTAATACATGCAAACACATCGCCTCTGATTGGCTAAGAGGACTGCAGCAGAGAATACAAACAAAATGTTTTTTTAAAGAGAACAAGAAAAAGTGGATTTTAGCAGAGAAGACCTTTAAAAACAGTTATTGTGAACGACCTGTGTGTGTGTGAGTGTGTGTGTGAGTGTGTGTGTGTGTGTAAGAGTGTGTGTGTGTGTGTTTACAGCTGGCTCCTCAGCAGGCTGCCCTCTTATTGGAGTGTTATTGATTGCGGATTCATTAGAAGCTCAGGCTCGGGATTTTGCTTACCTGTACTCTGATTCTCTTTAATCTGCTTTCATCTCGGCGCTGAGGGTTTACCTGTGTGCCGCGTCTCTCGACAGATGGCGACTGCGCTGGCTGGCACTTTCTCCCACTGATCTCAACAAATTGGCAACCTCTGTTCTAAAAGCCCGTCGTCTGATCTGGGTTCTGGAGCCGGCTCCGTGCTGATGTTCACAGAAGCACTTGTTGGGCGGGAGTAGCTGTGGGCAAAAAGCACTGATATAATAATATGATATAATATCACAGTAATATAATAAGTGCCTATGTTATGCAAATCATTGTTCTCTTTATGATTGTGTGATTTTGCGTTATTGTATTAGGTCTATATTGCTTTGCTTTTATTAAATCATTCCAGTTCATGTGCAATCGAATTCGATTTGTGTTAGTTAATGAAGTGCATTTAATTATAATCTGTGCAAACAGAGAAGAATCAGTGCCTAATTTTGAACAAATATGCATATCACAATACACAAAGCTTGGCACTATGGCGTAAAGTGTAATAGTATTATAGTATTACACAGTATTGAAGTATATATTGGCAAAAAGACAAAAGTGGCACATCTAAAAGCTATATTTAAAATATTTGTGTACACTAGGGGTGGGCGATATGACCCTAATCAGATTTCTGATCCAGAATGTCATGATACTAATAATAATGCGCTCCAAATATCTCTATATATTCAGGATTAAAGTAAAAAAAAAATTATACTGGACAGATATAATCTGTCTCTGGTAGATATATAATGGGAAATGAGAACAGTGTGAATTTTTCTATTTCTAAAAACAGTAAAAAAAAAATACCCTGATGTGATAATTAGGGGTATATATTTCAGGGTATAATATCGTTCACCAAATGTTGGCGATATTATTGCGTATGATACGAGTGAATGCATTCAGCGATGTCATTGCGATGTGCGCATGCACAATAGTCACTTAAGGCAATTAAATTAATGTTTTGATTCTTGACGCAAGAACTAGATGCACAGCACTGTCTCTGTGTCTGTGTGAGTGACAGGCTGCTGCTGCCTGAGAAGCGCGAGAGGAAGGGGCGAGGAGTAAACACAAGGTAACCGCATGGCCTCCATAATCCACAACGTTGTGCACATGCTCGTAAAAGTGAGCATGTGTGGAAAGCTGTGCTCCTCAGTCCAGCACAGTTTATCAGTGCAGATATTTCCAGTTACGGCTGAATTCACGCTTTTAATCCCAGAAAAACTTATTTTTGCTCTTGTTTACCTTTTAAAAAGCCGTTTAAATGCTGATTAAAGGGCACATTACTGTTGTTTTGCTCTTTTTCTCTGATTTTGAGTTGAGCTTGGCACTGTCTCAGCTCTTGATCGGTCCGGACACTGCGAGACTGGAGCGCGTGCCGTTGGGGGCGGGGCTGATGATGTCATACGCCGTGCATTGGTTAATATCGCGATAAACTGTATATCGTCGAAAAAAGAACATTTGCAATGTAATTTTTTTTCCAATATCGTGCAGCCCTACTCTACCATACCCAATATCGTTTTCAGTTGTACAGTTTATCAGATGATTTTCGCTCGTCTAAATTTGCATGGTCACAGCTTAGTCAGGATTCGAGATACTTGAAATACTTTCGATGCTCGGCTGTAAACGGAGGCAGGAGCTGAGTTTAATAATAAAACCGCTGACTTCAGCTCTTCGGGATAGTGCTGTATACGGCTTCTCACTCTCTCTTCAGGCCGTGCATTAGAGCATCTGTTTAATACGCACCCCCCCCGTTCCTCCAGAGGCAGCTATTTCCAGCCTCTCCCATCAGTCCTGCGAATGGGTCCTGAGAGAGCCGTTCTGGAATCGATGCTGAGGACCCGTGTCCAGCAGCGGTCAATAATCAGAGAAGCTCCTGACCCACACCCTCCCGTTACAGAGACGTATACTGTCTTGTCAAAGCAATCCGCGAGGGATGCCGTGGCTATCCTGGGGTCAAGGGGTCACCCTGGAATTAATCAGAAAGAAGAAAAAACACTGTGACGCTCTGACCAAGACCTGGACAGAAATGCCCCATTTTCAACAAGACAAAAGTGCAAAACCACATGCTGCACATTTTGTTATAAAGGCATGGAGGTGGATGAAGAAGGAAAAAATTGATCAGAGGAACTCCTGACTTAAGCTCCTTCCACACAGAGACATATCAGTATGTTTTTATTTATTTTTTATTTATTTTATGAAGGAACACATAAAGAATCATGTAGTAACTTAAACGTGTTAAACAAACCAAAATACTAATACTAATATTTTTTTTGTTTTCTGAGTCTGAAGAACTTATCCTGTGCAACAGAGGAAACTCTTGCTCTTGTCTTTGTGGGACGGTCCTGATGAGTGCCAGTTCCATCATTATAACGTTTGTATAATTACTCAATTATTCACTATTCACTGTATACCTGTAACTCTACCTCTTCACTACTTTACTTTAACTGATGCTCTCAAACATCAACATTAAGAGGCAAGAAATTCAAGTAATTAACTCTTGATGAGAGTTAATTGATGACATGGCAAAAAATAATTGCTGACTAATCGACTAATCGAAAAAATAACCATCAGATTAGTCGACTACCAAAATAATCATAATCTACAATAACAAACATTTTAAAATAATGATAAAACACTGACTTTGTGACCAAATGTGACCAAATTTGAACTGCTACTGTAAATTAAGTTAAGTTGTCAAAGTAAGCCGCGAGGTTGGGGGTTGCTGTGGTTGACCTGGGGGTCAATAGGTCACACTGTAAGTAATCAGGGAAAAACACTCTCTCTGACCATCCCAATTGTTTTCTGTTATCTGTCCACCCATATGAGCGGCTCGGTCACGACCATCGCCGAACAAATACGTGACATTTGACATTGACCGCCGGATCCCTGGTCAGCTGAATGCATGGGTCGATAGATTAAGACTGTTCAGCGTTTACGGCGCGGGATATTTAATCCGGGCTCCGGAACAATGGAATGCAAATAGCCGTGGCCCCAGAAGCAGAGGTCCAAGGAATGTTTAGATTGAAGTGCCAAGAATTTATCCGGCATCGCTGCGAGGCATGCAGGCTTCGGTCCAACTAATTACTTAACCTACATTCAGATATTGGTCTGGGCTGTGTCCACGTTTCCTTCAAGATTTCCTTCTGAAGAAAGCAGGAGGGGGTGGGGGTTTGAGGAGGAGAGTTACACAACATTTTACAAGGCTGTGTTTTGGCAAGAGCCTGCCGATATCGCAACAGTACGTATCATATATCATGATACAGGGGTTACAGTACAATTGAAGATATCAAAATATATATTTTTTAATCCATTCATTTTTGGAAGGCTGTCAAAATACAAAGAACACACCATCCAGTTAAAAAATAAAATCTGGTTAAAAGATTTAAAAGTTTGCTTTCTATCCAATAAAAACAGCAGAATCTGAAGAGAGAGAGTACAGTACTATTATTTAAAAATCAATCAATACAGTATTGCAGAACATCATTTATCAATAGATAATGTTAAGTAATTTCACACTGGTAATGCCAACAGGTGATACTAATCATAAACTGGTCCTAAAGTTTGTACCGCTTTAACTTTAATACTGTACACAACACAAGCCTTATGTTCACCATGACCAGAAGAAGCTCCGCCCACTTCTCTACTACAATACAGAGTTACTATATTCACTAATACCACTTTACTACAACTTTACTACTGTACACAACACAAGCCTTATTTTCACCATGTCCATATATAGTGTGGAGAATTCTGAAAAGAAATGTGACAATATTTGATAAACCTGTGTTTCACATTTTTGCACAGCTTTATTGCACCTGAAACATTTCATTACATGGTTTCCTTTGTGCCAAAATGTCTTTAGTTTCTTTAAGTGTTGTGAAAAGAAGGAATGCCAGTCATTGGTTTGACACAAAACCCATCTTTTACCAAGTTCTGCAGTGTTGGTAATCTGACTGCATCTCCAGCATCAAAACACACTAGTATCCTCAAAGTATAGCTGGTCAGAATGGGTTTGATTGCGGTGAAAATCGTTTATTAGACGAATCAACACTCTATTCTACTCCAGTCTCTGTTCCTGGGACACAATTTAAGTTTCCAATAAAGCCAATTCTTATCGAATCGCAGCCTAAAAGAAGGGAATCCGTATCTTCAGAAGCATCTTTTAGGCGGTGGTCTGTGAGGCCCAGCACTGCTGTGTTTGTGACTTTGACTAGCAAAGCCATATCTCACCGTTCCATCTGGCAGGTCTTTCAAGAGCGTCAGAGGAAAAGGCTGTCAGGCTGGCGCACCGGCGGCTGTCTGAATAATGCAGCCTCGCGGAATAACTACGACTCAGCCGAGATCCACGCCGGCTCCGTAGCCTTCACTTGTCAAGCCGGGTTTTGCGTTTGAACAGTATATTAATTCTGAAAGAGACAAATACGCCCGAGCGGTCGACTCGGCGGCGACGGGACAGACCATCAGCTCTCCTTTCTTCTGCTATCTGCCCGTGCGATGGATCGTCCGTCGTGGATTACGCTCCCCTCCCATTTTTCTTATTTGAACTGCCGCGGAGGGAAAGTCAGCGGGGCGGCCGGTGAGGAATTGGGCTGGGGAGGATTGATTTCGCTTCAGTGGGACTGACTGCACTGCCGGGCCATTGACTGGAAGGATGGAGGGGTGGGAGGGGCGCACGTACGCCCAGACCAATAAAGATACAATGATGGTTGTTTTAATGGCAGTAATGATGGAGGTGACTGTAACAATGCTAATGGTGATGATGATGATGATGGCGGTGATGATGATGATGATGACTGTTAATGATTATTATTATTTTAATAACTATGATGATGATGATTGGAGCCTGAAGTGAACGTTTTTCCCAGAAATGTGCAAAAAGCTAAATAATACAAAAGCAAAATAAATACAAAACATGGTACAGTAGAATGAAATAGAAATACACATTTTTGCTGCACTTTAAAACAGCCATGTTTACCAAAACTATATTTACTTATTTTTGTCTCTTTTATCTCTTTATTCTGTCTTTACTTGGGATGCACTATGCTAGATTTATTCGGTAACTGAAAATTTGGCTGAACATAGATGAAAAAAGTATGAATGAATGAATGAAGTTACACTTACTGTATATTGTATATATTTGTATATATTGTATATATTACTGTACCATTTTAGAAAGCCAAGGTCACTTTACAATCCAGTTTTTAAACTCTACCATTCATACTTAGCACTCATCAAGCGGCAGCCAATAGCGCACAGCATACTCTCATCTGGAAACAATCGTCCACCTGGAGGAGGACTGAAAAAAAGTACAATGATGTTTGTGATGAAAAAAAAAAATGTATGATATACATTTAATCACAAATGTGCATTTCAGTGTGCAAGTTTTACTTGTGCTTTCTTGTTTTATTTTATTTGATTTGATTTGAAGTATAAATGTTTAAAATGTTTGATTTGTAATACAAAACCAAGTCAGAAAAAGTTGGACAAGATAATGCAAACCACATACTGCACACATTAGAGGAATGCAGGAATGGATGTATATTACTGTTCTATATTACTTTTTAATGTAAACGTGTTGTTCAAATTTGTAAAAGACAAAGAAAAATACTGTGGTTAAAATACATTTTTAAAAATACTTTTTCATATTGTCCCAATTTCTTTCTGATTTGGGGTTTATAGTAATAAAAGTCATAAAAAATAATTTTATAATTTAATTAAAAGTAATAAAAATTGTCCTTATATACCATTTAAAAAATAATATATATATTTTTTTTAGTCTTAAGTACAAAATCCTTCTTATAATAAGGCATTATATTATTTTTACTGTTACTATTCTTATTTTCTTCTGCAGTATTTTGTAAAATAGCAAATCCAACCCCCTCTATCTAAACCCTCACAGTTTGTGCCACAGAAAAGGGAAGATAATGGCGCGTGAGTGGGTGGTTGGGTGGGTGGGTGTATGAACGTGTGTGTAAGGGGAATTAAACTCGTCAGTGTTGTGGTCGAGCAGTGGGCGATAATCAGAAGTCAATGGCACCGTGTTATCAACCTCCAGCTGATATTGATTCCTCTCCCCTCGGGCGATCTGCTGCTGTCTACAGTATCAAAGCCCATTGTCCATCTGTAGCACATCATTGGACCTGAGCTGCTGCTGCTCGCTGATAATCCTTTAGGATATTAGGGGTGTGCCTGAGCCAAGCGGCCCCGGCAATCCCATCACCCGGCAGAGTGGAAGGACGAACCCGTGACATAGCTTCTGCTTTAGCGTCGATAGCATCTTATTTTTATAGTATTCTAGTATTTTGGGCTTCAAAAGACTTTAAAAGCACATTTTAAGCGCTGATCAGTTCTGTCATTGATCTCTTAACAAGGTGCATTGTTGAAAATACAATCCATCATCATGCAGCCCTAGCAAACCTCTTTGGAAATCACTATAATCACTATTGCACCAGTGTATGACTCAATATTGACCCCAAGCCATTTTCTGCACTACATCTACAAACATTAACACTGTTTTTAATCATATTTTGCTATTTATAGGTTTATGTTTGAGTAAAATTAACATTGTTGTTTTATTCTATAAACTACAGACAACATTTCTCCCAAATTCCAAATAAAAATATTCTCATTTAGAGCATTTATTTATTTGCAGAAAATGAGAAATGACTGAAATAACAAAAAAAATGCAGAACTTTCAGACCTCAAATAATGCAAAGAAAACAAGTTCATATTCATAAAGTAGTTTTAAGTGTTCAGAAATCAATATTTGGTGGAATAACCCTGGTTGGTTTTTAATCACAGTTTTTTTTCATGCATCTTGGCATCATGTTCTCCTCCTCCACCAGTCTTACACACTGCTTTTGGATAACTTTATGCTGCTTTATTCCTGGTGTAAAAATTCAAGCAGTTCAGTTTGGTGGTTTGATGGTTTGTGATCATCCATCTTCCTCTTGATTATATTCCAGAGGTTTTCAATTTGGTAAAATCAAAGAAACTCATCATTTTTAAAGTGGTCTCTTGCTTTTTTTTCCAGAGCTGTATTTTCATGCTGTGTTCACTTAACTGTGCGACAGGTGAGAATGTGAAACCGACAGTAGCTGGTGAACACTGCCGGTGCCAACAACCCTGTAACAAGATCAAAACCCAGTCAGCGTGACCCGACTGTACAGCCTGCTGCTCAATCGCTTGTCTGGGTTTTAAAACAAGCTCCCTTCAGTCGTTTGATCAAACGCAGCAAATGCTAACCTGTGCTGCACATGATGACCATCAGGGTGAATCTCCTGTCTTTTATATATTCGCAGTTAAACAGTATTGTTATACAGTATTGCAGTTTTATGTAGGGAATATACAGATAATAAGAATTAGATTGGCTGGTTTTGTTTGCTGGTTTGCACTTCTTTTGTTTTAGTGGCTTTGATGGCAGTTTATTAGTAAATATGCAAATCCTGCTTCAGTGAGGAGCCGGGGGGGTGTTTGAAGGTCACATCCAGCCCGTCGACTCTCTGCTCTCTCCAGTCCAGCCCGATCCAGATGCTGCAGCGCTATTAGATGAAAGCAGAGCTCTAGATAATAGAGGAAGGTCAGTGTGTTACGCTCACAGTGTAATGGTGATTATGCGGCGTCTAATCAAATCTGTAGATCTTCAAAAACATTCGCATTCATGTGGAATCTCTGCAGAATTGATGCTGTTGTTTATTAAAAATTGAACATCATCTTTCTTAATGTTTTACATCTGGCTCGTGAGGTTGTTTAAACTGTAATAAACGATAATGAAAATAAAAAATAAAATGTTTCTCTGTAGAGCTTTTGTTTACATTCCCCCCATTCGGGGAGGGCTCCCTATCTCCTTATAAGAGCGTTTTTTTCCTGGCCGGAAAAATTATAAACATTATTATATTATATTATTATATTATATCATATTATTATATTATAAACATTGACGCGTTGTTATGCAAATCATTATTACATCACATGTTTCCAGGACGTTGCTGTAACATTGTTTCTCTAACGCTACAGACTAACCTTTCAGGAACCTTTATAAAATTGTTCGTTGTTAAGTACTGTTAGTTTTTATCTCCACTTTGAATTGCATTTAAGTGATGCAATTTTTTAAAATGCGAAATCATCAAGAAAGGCACACAAGGTTTTTAAAAAGCTGTTTTGACGAGACGTCTAGCGCGGCTCTCGCACACACAGCCCGTCTGAAACGGCCTTTACAGACATTAATAATTCACTGAACAGGTGTCAATATGATGCTCTGGCTTCGGTTTCCACCACGGCAGCGTTATTGGCTGTGGATGGCGCCCCATGGAAGCACCCGGAACAGATGCCTTCAGCAGGCCCACTCTTCCCCAGCAGCTGGCTCTGGGAGCTCGCGTCCGCTCACCAACTGTGCACGGCCTCGCCACACTCTCCGTCTTTCACTGACACACACACACACACACACACTGCAGTCTGATAAACGAGACGATAGACGAAAATGCTGGAAAGTGCTGGATCCTGGAGTTATGAAGGTCAGTTAATCAGATGTGAGGTGCTTCAACACGCTAGTCCTTGCTTGACGTGAAGTTTTCATAAAAGTCTGGACATTTCCTCCACCCAGTCCTCGTGATCGGGAGTCCGTTGTGCTGTTGAGGCTTTTTGTGCAGAATCTGAGCAGAATCCGACAGATGTTCAGAGATCCTGAGCGGCGTACCTCAGGGGTGTGTGTTAGGGTAGATGTCATTTCCAAGGTAAAAAAAAAGCGATTTAAGCTTTAAGCTCTTAACGTGCTCTAGCTGTTCGAGCCATCTTGCCAATTATGTCTAGCCTATAATTATGTGCTTGATTAGCATCAAAGCTATAACTGTCTGCCCTGTATATTTGTTTATATATTTATTTAGCGTTTGACGAGACCACGTTTGGCGATGAGTGCCTATTAAACGTGTGCGTACGCAGCGTCCGCCGGGACGGAGCGTCGCTTTGATAAATTCAAGAGCGTCACGTTATTTGTTTATCCCCGTCTCATTACTCACGCTATGCAAATGAAGAGCATGGCAGATACATAAAAATATATTTAATGGACCTGTAGCGCCTCCCGGCTGTGACAGTGCAGTTAATCTTAATGACCTAATGACGATGACATTAGCTTTTTTCTGCCGCGACTTCTCGCGCTCCGACACGCCGAGTTCTCTCAGAGCCAGCCTTTTGTCAGGATGAAATACGACCCTCCCGTCGAGTCAGGTGGGTTCAAGTGGCATCAAGTGGTGGGCCTGGGAGGCATCAATCTTCCGTGGAATTTTGACAATCTGAGAGTGGGATCGAGAAGAACTCATGGCTTTGATCATCTGTTCTTTTTGCTATATTGCTTGTGTTGCGGTCCTCGTATATATTTTCCAGCTCTGGTGCATCATACACTGCCTGCATACAGACGTGTCTATCAAATTATATTTAATCTGAAAGATGAAAAGCTGAGAGTATATGTCTGAATTTTTGTGGAAAATTAAAAACCGACTTTCAGAAATTCAGTTTCTTTAACTTGCACCTTTTTTTGCTGGCACATATGTACAAATTAATGCACAAAAACACGAGCAGATGCAACTTAACCATATGTTGAATGTAACCCTTAATCAACTCTAAAATCTAACCCTACACCTAACCCTAACCTTAACCCTTAATCAACCCTAAAATCTAACCCTACACCTAACCCTAACCTTAACCCTTAATCAACCCTAAAATCTAACCCTAACCTTATTCCTAACCCTAGCCTAAACTTTAAATCTAACTCTAAACCCAATGCTAAAATGTTAAGATTAGAGTTTGGGTTAGAGTTGGATGTTGGGTCACATTCAATAGAGAATCATTTACTTTTATCTTTTAGTTCAGTTGCATTTAATAGGCATGCAGTTGAATGTTAGTTGAATGCCAGTTGTTTTTTTGCTGTTTTGGCATCATTGTTTATCTGAAGAGCTGCACAAATAAATTTGATTTAATTCCATTCAATACTGAAATGTTCTCCAACATGTACATGCTTTGTTTCAGTTGCACTCAAGCTTTCAGTCTTTCATCCGGAGTTGATGTGCCCATTTGTATATACCCAGATCACGGTTTCTGCAGCGGCGTGATAAATCCCGGGATGAAGCCTTTGTGCCGGTGTTCAGGTTTGTTTGCCTCCGCCTCTGAGCTTCTCACTACAAATGAGATCATTCGTCTTGGCCGCGATGCCGTAGCACACACCCCGATGGAAAATTAATTAACGCAGTTTGTCTCTTTCTCCTCTCTTTTGTTTCTGGCCCTTCCCCTCCCTCCCACTTTGACTCGGGGCCCATTGATTCGTTTCTGCTCATATTGTCTCGGCTGACAGCTCTTAGTTGGTGGCGCACAAAGCCGGTCGTTTTGCGAGGGTGTTTTTGGCGTGTCGAGGGCACGGCGGTACAGGAGCCGCGTGGCGCTCCGCTGCAGCCACTGCGGCACGGCTCGACCGGCCCTCTTTAACAGCAGCCGCTGCGGTGGGAAATAAACGATGCCCTCTTCGCCGCGGCGCATTAGACATGCTATGACAGACTGCGCTGGCAGAACTCAATGAGGTCCCTTTATGAAAGGGGAGGGTGGGTGTATAATGGTGTAATATCAGCGCTGGGCTATGACTGTGATGTATGCCAGTCTATTTCATTAAAAGTAACTCTGCATATTACAGGAAATTTACTGTAGAAAAGAATTAAAGCTGAGGAATTAGTTGAAAATTAATTTAAATCAACATTCAAAGATTGGTATTATTGAGCTTATCTTGCTCATGTCAATTTTTACTTTCTCATTGGGTTAATATTGTACATACACTATGTACTGTTCCTTAAAAACTATACTACTGTGGGAGAATTGCTTTTTGAGAATTTTGACGAAGCTCCATCATTCCAGAGAACACAGTTCCACATGTCACATGGCATGACAAAAGTCAATAAGATATTTTTTTCCATGTTCCATTAGAGTTGCACGGTGTACCGAAGGTTCGATTCTTTTTCGATACTACGTCATCACAAACGATTCGGTTCTTTAGCGTTCGATGCTTTCGATACTATATAGCCCAGTCACTAGCTTCAAATGAGTCAAATTAGTAGGCGCGATTTGATTCAGTTCATAAGAAAACAGCAGTCGGTGTGGCAGGATTCAGATAAACTTAGTGTTCTGAACAAATGAATCGATTCACGTGTGAATCGATTCATTTGACTCGCTTGAGCGACACACGCACGCGCAAGCCAGCAGAGCAGCAGCGAGAGAGAGCAGCAGCGAGAGAGAGCAGCAGCGAGTGTAGAATGGCGACGTCTAAAATAACAGATGTCTCTCGTCCGCGACTTGTGGACAAAACGGGCGCGAGGAGTGAAGTGTGGGCAAATTTTGCTTACATCGCTGATGAAGAAGGGAATCCGACCAACACCACAAACCCAGTTTATAAACGGTGTTATAAGTCTATCCAGTGCAGAGGAGGGAACACCAGCAACCTGGCTACGCATTTAGCAGACAAGCACCCTGATCTCTACAAAGAGCTGAGAAGTCGACAGGTTAGTGGAGTTAGTCAAGAGACACTCTGTCTGTAGCGTTACTAAGATTTACTAGCCCTGGCCCGCCGGCGGGCCAGAAATGTATAATATTTAATATCTGGCTGTGTTTATGAATAGTTATAGGTTCAATATAGACACCCAATATGCCATTTTAAAGCTTAGAATCTCGGCTTTTCAGTTATCTAGCCTATTTAGCTGGATCTCCTTTCAGAAAATAAACATTTAGGGCGAAATATGCCTTGCTTCTGAAAATATGAAATCATAATTTTCATATTTCCGTTTCTCGTACGTCCATATTTGATCGAATGCGGACATGTTATACACCATTCGAACCGTCTGTCTCTCCGGATTCGCTCCGTTTTACTGTAGGATGTACGGTTCCTGAATTAGAGCTGAAAGAGCGCGTCACAGCGCGTGTTCAGAGTTAAAAGCTGCTTGTTTTTCGCTGCAGGGTTACCTCAGGTCACTCCCTCCACCCCCTCAACCCCCACCAGCGGCTCCCCCACGCTCTTACCTTCAAAACCAGACTTAAGAGAATCCATCAATCCAGTCTCCTGCAATCCCCAATTATATACAAACAGCGCATGAAATAAACTGAGGCAGAAAAAAAATAATATCCACTTTATCTCTTTATTAAAAGCGTAATTTTCGAGGCTGCATGTGATAACGCACGTGTGGTTAATCTGCAGTCCAAGGAGAACAAGGTTGACAGAAGACCATGTGGACACACTTGTTTTCCTGGCTAAGAACCTTAAACAGGCAAAGAAACTTCCCACAGTGTAGTTTCAGAAAAGAAGAGATTTTAGTTTTTAGGAAGTGTTTAGATAATTATGTTATAGTTAAGGTTATAATAACGAAACTTGTTTTTTGTTCAAATGTTTCATTTTAGAATAAAAACGTTTGCACCGATTGTTCAGTGTTCAATACAGTCCAATCAAAAATAAACATTTTATGTTCAGATATTTTTATTGTTTTTTTTTCTTCCAAGTATCGTTTTAGTATCGAGAATCGTGATACTACAGTTGGTATCGGTATCGAAGTCAAAATTTTGGTATCGTGACAACCCTATGTTCCATCCATCTGCAACCACTGTCAGTCCTTGCTTGACAATGTATGTGGCATTGCAATGGACAGTCCCCAGGGTCTTCATCACCTGAATTCTAATTAATTTCATCTGTGTATTTATATGCTTCTGTTTTGCCAACATCTTCATTCAAAGTTGTTTTTCTTAATTTTTAATGTGTTACATTTGACCACATGTTGTTTTGGTTTTGCTTTTTGATTAGCTACTAGCTTTGTTGATAAATAAAGATATATATCTCACTAGCTCTATTCTTACCAGTTTAAGTCCGTTTCCACATGTCTTCAAAGTCCTCAAGCTTCCCTACATCTCCTTCTTGCATCTCAGACTTGCCATGGGCAGTAGGTACAGATCCCTCCCTCAGACGAGTTTTGTCAGAGGTTCTCAACCAGCAAACTGAAATAGCGTTTCTTCAGCTGATGTAGTTGGTGCGGCTCTGGTGTTGGTTGACAGGTGAGGGGTGGAGCCAGAGTGGTTCTGTGTAGGTTTCCTTATTGTGATGTCACAATAAGGGAGGATTCAAACATCCAAAGGGACGGTTTATAGGGGCAGTCAAGACCTAAGCAGAAATACAAAAATCCCCTATTCTATCCTTCTACAATCTACAAATCTTTGTGCCAGTTTGGACCATTACCTCCCCGTTGTTCCAGTTCCTGAGATAATATAATTGGACAGACTGGTGACCTTCGCTAACACATGGCACTGCAGACAGAACAGATGACCCTGTTTAATGACTCCACCTGTGCTGGACGCGTGGTCTGGGACGGAAAAGGTAAATCCCAGAAACAGAGCGGAGGGGCCGGGCCGGCGTCGGGTTGCCGGGTTGCCAGGTTGGGCGTTTGGCTGGCGGTGCGGGACAGCGGAGGGGCGGAGTGGCTGTCGAAACGGAGACTGTAGCCCCCGTCTGATGGGATGATCCATCTGGTGTCAGGGCCACCCCCCAGGTGCATTACAAATGGAGCCCCAGATGGAGATTTCCTCTCGGTGTGTGTTCTCACATTCTGCTCCATCACCTCCTGAATGACCTCTTCCGTGGCACCACCCCCACTTCCCCCTCTTCTTCAGTGCAGTTCATAGAAATGATTCAGTGGGTGTTTTCTCATTTGATTGCGAACGGAAGCTGCTAACGTACGCTGTGTTCTGGACGGCGGCCACCAGCAGCTGTGTGTATTCATGCTAACCATTTTTAGCCCATGCATACTAAATCTCATCCATATCCCTGTGTATGAATATACCTCGCGCGGCTTCGCTGTGCCTGCCAGCGCCTTTGCATTGGTGGTGTGGGCCGAGGCAGCGCCGGCGCCGGTGTGTGATTTGTTGCTGCAGACGGGAGCTAGCTGGCAATAAGGTGGCAGTTCATCACAGAACACTGCAGGGTCCCTGTCACAAATGTGCCGATACGTCAGCATATATGACTACGCTGGGGATTGGAAATAGCTCGGTGAACATACCTCACCACGCTGCGCTCGGAGAGAACCGGTCTCAGCTGGTGGGAGAAGGAGCTGATGGGGCTCGATATCCGCAACAAGTTTCTCATTATCGCCTTTTTTGATGTCATTTGCCTAAAAGCAGCATTATGTTGCATTTTTATTCTATATAATATCAGCTTCAGAATGATGTTGATGCTCCACTGACTGTAACAGAGAGAATAGTGAATAGGACAACACTCTCCAGAACTGTGTATCTCTGAGTAACCGGAGTCATATTAGTCCTCAGTCCACATGCTCCCTCTCCTTCTTTCAGTGACGCTTCTGTATCTCTCAGCTTGTCCAGAAAGGCATGTGTAGGACAAGCCAAGCACTTATAAAACTGTAATGAACAGTTTCTCTAAAAAGATCTTTGAAGTACATTTAGTCTATTTAATTTATGCAGTTGGAAAAAAATGACAAAATGAATGAACTTGTTAAGTAATTTCTACCAAAAATATACCACAAACTACAGTCCAGACCAAAGGACCTAAACTTTTTGGTTTTGGTCTGAATCAGCTGAACCATGGTTCAAGAATTACTGGTTACAAGTTTATAGTGGCAGGCAACTTCTCTTTAAGGGCAGGTACATTATAAATAAGAATAAATCTACAGTTACAGTAGATACAGAATCACCTCTCTATATAATCTGACTGTATAAACTTCTTGTAATTGGTTTTAAAGTCTACAACGTCTAGAAATGTTTTTTTTTTTTTTTTTTTTACATTGCAAACAAACCGAAACATGGTTCAGTAGATTCCAAGAAATGAGACCATTATCTGGTTAAAGTCATGTTCCACACCTGTTACGTTGATTTGGACCAAAAACTAAACACTCTGAAGGTCCAGACCAAACAAGGCAGGTTTTAAAGAAAGAACCTTAAATGACCTGTTTATGGGCTCATTGCAGGAACCTAGCGAGATGTTCACCACATAATACTTTCCTCCTGATATATATAATAATTATATTTGTTTAACTCTCAAAGTCCTTCTTCGGCTGCCTTGCTGTTGTATATTAGTTCATATTAGAGAGTTGTATATTCGCACAGCCAGTATGAGTTTTATTTATGAGTAAATAATATAATGCTTTATGAGTAAATTTCATATAGATGAGGTGGAGCGTTGATACGCCATATTAAACAAGAGAGAAATTAGCTTTTAAAATCTCATTTATTTTCATCCGATCAGTAGATGATCAGAAAATCCTCGCAGCATCTCTAATATGATTCCGGTTAATTCTTTTTAAGTCCGTGAGCTCGGTTAGGGAAATTCGCAGCTCGGCTCCTGAGGGCCGCAGGAACATAATCTACTGCTTTCGCCGCATTAATAAAGATACGCATGCAGTCGCACGTTCACGCCGGAGCTGCCGGCTGATCTAGGGGGTTCGGATTGTATGGCAGGGGTGCTCTCGGCTGCTGTATTAAATAACGTGGAGAGCAGCAAGGCTTTATGGAGGCAGCAGTGGCAGCGGCGGCGGCGGCCACCTCGGGAGAGTGGGGTGGGGGTGGCAGGGGGGGCAGTCGCCGGTGCGGGCCGAGCGCACTCATAAAGGAGTGCAGTTAATAATTTAAACCAATATTGTACGGAGACCGGGAGGGAGTTATCGCCCGAAAACACTTGAGCTCTAAATGAAGAGGAACCCGACACATTCCCGCCATCGCTCTCCCATCCACACGGCCGTATATCCAGACTTAATTCAGACTCGTAATGAGGTCATTGATTCAAGGGCCAGTCGCTCCCCTTCCTGTTCCTCTGGTGTCGCCTGGGCAGTGGAGCCCGACACCGAGGCACTTAGATTTACCAATACATCCAGACCTGCTCGCTTTTTATAGACCCCTGCCTCTGGACGGAGAGAGCGACAGCACGAGAGAGAGAGAGAGAAAGAGAAAGAGAGAGCATCTCCTGAGCTTGCTTATTAAATTTCCAATCAGACTCTGGCAGTGTGTTGGCAAGCATAAAACACAAATTCCCTGGCTGTAACAATCCAAGCGAAATAAGAGGCCGTTTGTGGAAATGGAGTATTACTTGGCACTGATCAGCAATGAAAAGGGAAGAAGTGAGTGGGTGGTGGTAGAGGAGGGGGGGTGGAAACACGTGTTGGGGTGTTGTAGCGAGCGGTGTAGAGAAATTTCAGTACATATCAAAGTATTGCGATATGTTTATGTTACCAGCAAAACTGTACTGATTCAACTTTAATGAATAGCTTACATTAGTGGTTTAACAGCTCCTCAGCTTAATTGACTAACACTAGCTACCAAATCAGGTGGCAGCTAATAAAAAAATTATTTGGTGATTTTCAACCATTTTGGTAATTTGTGCACTAACGTGAATGTCAAATTTAAAGACAGATGTGAAAACAAAGTCACAGAAATCTGGAAAAGTCATTTCTAAAGCTTTGGGACCATAGTGAGAGCCATTATTTACAAAAAAGGGCATGGACAACCCATCCAGAAGGTCACAAAATAACTCTAAATAACTGCAGGTCTCATTTGCCCCAGTTAAGGTCAGTGTTAGTGATTCATTTATAAGAAAGAAAGACTGGGTAAAAATGATCTCGACTGCTGACCGAAAGAGGACATATTTCAATATCGAATATTTGAAGTTTGCATAATGATGTTTTCCCTTAATAAAATATTTATTATTTAAAACCTCTTTTTATGTATACTCAGGTTGTATTTGTTGGATATAGAAATGTGTTTGATAATATGAAAAATGGAAGTATGATAAAAAACAAAACAAATCTGTGCTGGAGCAAAAATATTGAAAAAAAAATGACATTACATTATTTTATGGGTCTACATGATATTAGAAAGACTAACACGAAATTTGAAGCAGATTGATTTATTTTTCCTTGTGTGAGAGCACTGCATGTCATTTGTATTGCATCGATGATGGTGATGATGGTGATGATGATGATAGTGAACCGTTGCGTAGTGCAGGCCCAGTGGGGGGTGAATTTTGGTGTGAAATGTAAAATTTGGATCTCTCTTTAAGAACATTGTTCTTAAGCGCTGCCGCTCATCTTTGTGCCGATGAGCTTTTTACAGCCCGACACGTGCGAGAGCGCGCGAGAGCGTCCGTCCTGCATTCAGCCGGCGGTGAGGGGCACGCCGGGCGCAGCGTGCCACATCCTGTCTTCAGTTCCTCACATCTCCCCGATTAAAGGCCTTAATTACTCTAATCGAGCAGCCAGATGGATTTTTTAAAGGGCTTGATATAAAAAGATGGAAATGGCTCGGCTGCATGTTTATTTCATGTTCAAGGGCATTAGGCAGGAGCGAATTCTCCGGCGGACGCCTCGGCGGGGTTCACGCAGTGCGGCGGGTTTGTGTGTTGACATCACGAGTAAACGAGGTTTCTCGTGGTGTTTGGCTCGGTTGATCTGAATCGGGTTTGTAGATGTGATTACTCGCAGAATTACAAATTTTTCCTCCAGCTCTCGACTGCAGGTCGGCACAAAGCGGCGCATGGTAAATCTTATCAGCCGCTGCAGATTTCAGGACATTTCCATCACCCTCACATTCAGCTCTAACGCTAACCGAAGGTTCCCCACTCAACACCCAATCAACTCTCACAAACATCAACCACAGTCCTGAAGGTCTGAACTGCTTGTATGTTTGACACAGCGAAGAGTGGAATTTAAAATATATACATTATCATGGAATCTTCAGGAATCAGCTAGAATTGAATAAATGTGGAAAAAAGTTAATATCTGGCAACACTATATAAAGGGTGCTTACAACAGGGGGTTAATAACACATTTTCTTATTTCATTTATTTTCTACATTGTAGAATATT
Organism: Astyanax mexicanus; assembly: GCF_023375975.1. NCBI lineage: Eukaryota > Metazoa > Chordata > Actinopteri > Characiformes > Acestrorhamphidae > Astyanax > Astyanax mexicanus. Next base: position 1,018,011 of record NC_064427.1, read on the forward strand.
ATTAAATAGATGAAAACAGTCAAAGGACACTTATATAATTCTGTATTAAAGAGTATAAAAGTGTTTTTCCTCCACATTAATCTCCTGATCTAAAGCTGATGAACTGAGATTAAGGTGATTTGAGGTGATTTAATTGAGATGAGCTGGAGCTTCACAGCGTGAAGGAAAAGCAGCAGCTATTGTTCAGCACCTCCAGGAACTCCTTCCTTCAAGATTCTGAGAAAACTATTCCAGATGACTCTAAATCATGAAGATACTGAGATTAAAATCTCACCAAGAGTCTGCAGATCTGAACTCAAACATACATCTGATACTTATTTAGAATAATCTAAAGTTTAATTCTAGCATATTCTGGTTTATTATTAAAAATAATGCTGCATGTGTTCTTGTAGAGCTTTAATATAGTCTTCAATATTAAATTTACAATGTAAAAAATCATAAAAAGAAAGAAGGGAAGAAACCATTCCTTCATCCCTCATTCTGGTTAATGAATCTGCAATGAATGTGTTATTAAGGATTTGTGGTTAAGTAGCAGGACATCTTAAACACCAGCTAAACAAAGAGAGAGGCCACGGTGACCGCCTCAGAACCTTCACTTTGTGGCGTATTGATTTTTGGCGTAGGTATTGGGTCAGCAGTCTGGGTGGCATTTCAGTTAAGAGTCGTAATTTGCTGTTGATAAGGAAAGCGTAACAACACAGCAGCGGGACAAACGCTTCCTCTGATAGGCTGTCATAAGTGTCGGGACGCTGGAGCCGTATTGATCGCAGGTAATTGCTTAGGATAGAACACAGCATCGCACTGTACAATACAAAACCTGGCCTTGTTATGCCTGTCTGGGTGCAGCATAAGTCTGTATATGTCTGGGGAATTAGTAGCTTATGTTGATTTTAAGTGTATTTTGTATTTGTTCAGATATTTAGATTTTATTAAAGTTGTTAATACAATAGGGGCCCTGTTTTACACTCTGTGCAGGGCATGTTGTGATGCTCATTGCTATCTTACACCCTTTTAATAGCAACGGTGCTTTTGAATATATCTACATCAATAGACACGATGTTTTGGAAATAAGGTGTCTGAGGTGTCTTTAGATACATTTCTGGTGTATTGATATCTTGGCAACAAAAAAACACAGGTGCTCAATAGGTGCTATCTTGGCAACACAGGCATGCAGCAGTGCACAAACCCAACTTTTCCATCAACAATAAACAGAATATTAAATAAAATAACGTTGCTGTTCCCGTAAATGAGCTTCCTCTGCTGAGAAGCGCTTGTTGGACACGTCCAGGTAGCTGCACCGTTAAAATAGCAATCCACCAAAGTCAGAGCTCACCTGACTCTAAAAGGGAATGATGAGCAAGAGACACTCTAATTGGTTAATTTCACGTTACGCCCAAAATTAACCACACCCATGATTAATTAAGAATTAGAATTGGGTACATGACTTTTACTGGTTTTGAGCCATGCCAGCTGTACTTTTCCCATCGTTATGATAGCAAAGACAAAAAAAAAAGTCAGGACAGGAGTAATAGTTACTCCAACAAAAGCAAAAACCCTTCAGATTTAAGATTTAAATAATAAACGAATATGCATGCCTGTTTCGTAATACTGTTGTCCATATACTTGTATATGTTGAAACTCATAAATCTTAATTTCCTGATGTAAGATCTCTGCAGTGAACACTCGCAGCTTTAGCTTGTGTGTGGATTGTGTGTGAGGTGTGTGGAGTGTGTGTGAGGGTGATTAAGATGAGGCTTGCTGGAGATTTGGTGCCGGGCTGTTGGTGGGGGGTGTTTGGTGGGGGGGTATACGGGGTGCTTTGAAGAAATGATGCAAGAGATGCAAGATTTGCTGTGATGCACAAGGAAAATGTTGCTGATCTTCTTCTTGTTCTCACAGTGTTTTACAGAGAGATACCAAAATACGGATTTCTGAGAAAAAAGAACTGAAATAAATTACCCTGTCAGAGCATTCACGCATTTTATACATTTATTTGATTCTGTATTCAATATAAAACATCAACAGGAAACAAAATAATTTCAGAAAAATGCACAATTTGATGTACAGTTAATTTTTTTTTAATAGAATACAATATTTTCCCCCCAAATTTAGGGATGAAGAAAAGAACAGCGGCTTCTCTAGATAGGCATACAAACAAACACATACACATGCATCTGTATATGTATACCTGTGTACACACACACAAACACACACACACACTTACACACACACACCTGCCTGCCACCGGCCATTCAATCCATCACTGTCCTGCTATTAAACAACCTTGCTGCCAATAAACACTCAATCACAATGCATGTGATGTGTGATAGGGCAGAATGGAGAGTAATGATGGCGGGCCACTGACGCCAACAGCCCGGCTGATAGGGAGCAAATGGAGACACGATCAGGGTGACCCTTAACTCCCCAAGACAAATGAGGGGGAGCTACATGAGGCAGAACACATGTTTTCTGCTATAAAACACTGTATTTACCCACACTGATAGATCAGTGTTACTGCAAACATGATCAAATGTATTTAATGCCGTTTGAAAGCCTGTTATTAATTTATTATTATTTTATGCAAACTAGATTGAGTTTTATGTACAGTACATGATACATATCACAATACAGTAGTCACGATTTAGTGTATTTCGATAAATACTGACATTGTAAGATACTAAACTGCAATTTTAGGGAAACCCTCACAGTATAAACACACCTTCATGTTGACTAAATCATGTCATCAGACTAAAATCTAACTGGTGCATTTTTGTGTTTGTCATCTGCCTATCACAGAACTACCAATATGTAGCTACGAATTTTGCGTAATTTTGACTTCATAGTACCTCCAGTTAATGATATTGCATTTCATGCTGCTGCAGTGGCCAGTTAGCACTGTGCTGAAGACTCTCAGGCTCTCTCTCTCTCTCTCTTACTCTTCCTCAGTCTCTCACCCACTCTCTCTCGTCCTCTTTCTACCCTGAGATATTATAAGTATACAGTAAAAAGGTTCCAGTATTATTTCTGTCCCCTCACAATAATAATACAGGAAATAGCAGCATTTAAAAAAATACAAACAATGATTTTAATTCATTTTTGAATGATTGAAACCAGTTATGTAATTTTAAATTTGCCAATCTAACACTGATACTTTTATTTACATTTAAATACCCATTTTTATTAAAAGATTAAGAAAATCTGGTCACATGCTTTACACATAAGTGTGCTGTTTGATGTTTGCACTGGTGATTTTAATATTTTTGCTTGTTTCAAATAAATACAATGATACCAATATAACAATACAGTTCTTTCTACATTTTGTGTGTAAAACTGATCAATGGACACACTAAATCACTAAGAACGTTTCTGATGGGCTCCGCTTGTAATTTGCACTTTGCATGTTTTGTTTTGTGAGGTTTTACCAGAGTAATACAGTGCAGTTATCAGTGTATAGAGACGATATTCTCTACAGTCTTTACAGTCATCTCTTCACACAGTACAACAGCATGAGAGCATGCTACACACTGTTGCTTTAACACTGGATTGGGTCATCTGAAAGGTTTTATTCTCCTACACTCTTCTTCTTTTATTATTGTTTTCAGCACACAGGAATCAGTGTTGGGTTCTCTCCGCTGTGCTGTGTTGTGAGGCTGAGGGTTGGATTACGAGGCTCGCGAGTATTCTTCCCAACACCCTGTTGTTTACCTCAGGCTAACCTCCTGAACCTTTGAAGCTCTGCAGTCTGTGTTTCCTGTTTGCTGTATAAGCTGATAGCGCAGAGGTGAGAGTGGGGAACACTCAATTTTTCTCAAAGAAAAAAGAGAATCTATTGCTTTTTGGAGTGGAACGGAGCGAATTGTCGATCAGGCATTCTCCTCAGGCCGTCACCTCTGGCTGGCTGCCTCTTGTCGGCATTCTGGGATGCTGATAGTGTCTCTCTCTCTCTCGCATCTTTCTTCCCTGCCTCCTCTTCACTTCCACGCTCTCTCTCTCTCTCTCTCTGCTCGCCGCATCCTCACGCACGCATTTGCATGCCTCCGTGTCGGCGGCACTCTTACTCGCAATAAATATGCGGTTAACAGCCTTCATGAAAAAACAATGAGGCGGCAGCCACAAGCATAAACAAATAACCCAGCTTCTGCATCATTAATGGACGGCGGGCCGTATGCAGCTCCAGCTAGCAGCTATCCCTCCCATATCGGCTCTGTGAGAAGAGGAGGCTGTGGTTCGATGGTGCTCCAGTGCCAGAAGACGTGTCTCACTGGGATTGCTTTGGGAATCTGGTGGCGGTGGGAGCATGTTTAGCAGTGCAGTGCCAACAGATGTTAAGAACAGGGTTGGTACGGTCATGAAAAACATGGAAAAGTCATGGAATTTAAGAAAATAGCCATTTCCCAGGTCTGGATAAGTTTTGATATAAGAAAAATACCCAGAAAGTTTTGGAAAAGTCATGGAAATTTGGTCTACAAAAGCTTGTTTGCATTTATCGTCCAAGAAAATCTGTTTTTAAAAACTGCAAATACATCAGCTAAGAGTTAATTCAGTAATTTACCCCTACACAATGGAGCTCTCACTCACAAAAGATCTGACACACACTTTATTATTAAAAATGATAGTTTTAGTTGATTCTTGGTTTTATTGTCCATGTCTGCACTGATGTTTTAAGCTAGAGGTGCCCAACAGCCGAGCTAACATTATTTTAAGAATGGTATAAGAATATTTAACAGTGTTTTAAAATGTTGCCTGTAACATTGCAAAATAATATTTTAGGAATGTCCTACACTGCAAAAAACTAAATCTTAGCAAGTGAAATTTTCTAAATTTAAGGCTATTAAAAGTAACATTCCCAAAATAAAAATGAATACAGTGACACAGGTGATGGTGAAGTGACGCTAACAGAACGTTTAAAAACGTTAAATTAAAATGGTCATCCAAAAAGAACGTTCTTAGAACATAAACTGTAATGTTCAGAAAAAACGTTCTACTTTCCAGAAATTGCTATCTAGGAGCTGTTTTTCCCCAATGAACTCTTATATCCTCTGATATATATAAAAAGTCAGACTTCTCTAATAAGTGTTTTTCCCAATTGCCACCAATGCAGCATCACTAGTTAGTTAATATACTCAAGGAAAGTGCCAGACCAGATCCCCAGCTTTGATATTTTTGCCAACAGACGCCTGTGCTGACCAGTATCACAATGGTATTGATATTTATTATAAGTGATATTTATTGTAAGTAATAAATAAATACACAGAAACATGCAAAGGCATGATGCGATATAAATACATAAATAAGCAAATAACCCAGTTCCTGCATTATTAATGAATAGCAGGCCGTACGCAGCCCCAGCCAGCAGCTATCCCTCCCATATCAGCTCTCTGTGAAGGGAAGGCTGTGCTACAGCTGCGTCTGAATTCACTCCTATATCACAGGAAGCAGCTTGCTGGGATTGCTTTGGGAATCTGTCGGCGGTGTGTGCATCCTTGGCAGGGAAGAAACGCCAAACCCATGCCAAGACTCTTTTGCCAACAGATGTAGTCTTGGAAGCGCCGCACAGCCGTACCTGCCGCTGACATACACCTGCACCTGGACACGTCTGCTGTCACCTGTTGTCTCTGGTGTTGAACAGAAGAAGACGCTTTCCCTCGATAGTTAGTAGTTACTTCTCTAAAACTGTCCTAAATTAGTAATACAGGCCTCTGAAGCACTGGACTGGGAATTCATTCCAACATCATGCTGAGTTTAGCATGTGCTCAGGTAGAAAGCAGCTCACTAATTATAGATACACTATACAGCTCTGGAAAAAAATGAAGAGAGCACTTCAGTTTCTGAATCAGTTTCTCTGATTTTGCTATTTATAGGTTTATGTTTGAGTAAAATGAACATTGTTGTTTTATTCTATAAACTACAAACAACATTTCTCCCAAATTCTAAATAAAAATATTGTCATTTAGAGCATTTATTTACAGAAAATGAGAAATGGCTGAAATAACAAAAAAAGATGCAGAACTTTCAGACCTCAAATAATGCAAAGAAAACAAGTTCATATTCATAAAGTTTTAAGAGTTCAGAAATAATCAATATTTGGTGGAATAACTCTGATGGTTTTTAATCACAGTTTTTTTTCATACATCTTGGCATCATGTTCTCCTCCACCAGTCTTACACACTGCTTTTGGATAACTTTATGCTGCTTTACTCCTGGTGCAAAAATTCAAGCAGTTAATTTCAGAAACTCATCATTTTAAGCACTCTTTTTTTCCAGAGCTGTATGTCCAAATATTTGTATTCTAATAAATGCATTTAGCTACTTTGAGTTAACCAGGAGGAGAAAATAGGATCTGTTTGGGAATAAAAAGTCCGCCAGTTAAAATAGTTTCATTGCTGCTCTGTTTGTAGCTGTAGCGCTGTTTGGCTTGTAAGCGCTGCATCGTTGCTAAGTTACCTGTATGTGACTGAGTAATACATGGAGAGCTTCGGTTACAGTGCATTACCAGCTGATAGCGGTACTTATAGAACGCCTCTCAGCCAATCACATTGCAGGGTCGGAACTAACTGTGGAATAATATACCATATTTTCTCCAATAAACGCAATATTGTAATCACTCATATATATCATCACTACATTCACTCATATAAAGCTTCATCCCATTCCAACTTTCAGCTTCTTGGTGCATTATGTTTTTTTTTTGTCAGAGATTTCTTTATATTCCACAGTAACAGTCCTAATTAACCACAGTAACATTTCAACCGGCTCATTCTTTCACCCAGACGAGTGAGTCTCTGTGAAGGATGTGAACTCTGGGTTTTGTACTTGTTCTGACAGCTGTAGAGAGTTGTGGTGAATGCTGTGAGCTCGGGATGTCTACCCCTCACGGAGAGTCATCACAGCTCACTGTCAAAGCCTGAGAATATTCCACAACTTTCTCAACACCGTGACTGATGAATGGAAGCTTCAGCAGGTTCGATGCCTGTCCTACTTACCGAGCTGTTCCTGCCTTTTCTCTTCTATCGCCACTTAATGATCCTCCTGCTTCTCTGATCGATCCACTCTTTCCAATCATTCCTCAGTTCCTGCGTTGTTCTGCCGTTCTGGGGTTGAAGTCTCTGTCCATGTGTTTCTGTATGGGAATGCAGTTTGAGCCGAATAGCTTTATCTTTGTAGTTTTGTCATTTATCAAGAAGAAAATTGAGAAACTTATTTTTGTTAAATCGCTAGACATCTGTCAGGCAACCTCAGAAAGAAGTATAGCAGTGTGTAGGCGTTCACAAGCTCTAAAATCAGGTTGTATTGCCTATATTTAAAAATTGATTTGTCGTTTATAGCTTCTTTGATTTTACCAAATTGAAAACCTCTGGAATATAATCAAGAGGAAGATGGATGATCACAAGCCATCAAACCACCAAACTGAACTGCTTGAATTTTTGCACCAGGAGTAAAGCAGCATAAAGTTATCCAAAAGCAGTGTGTAAGACTGGTGGAGGAGAACATGATGCCAAGATGCATGAAAAAAACTGTGATTAAAAATCAGGGTTATTTCACCAAATATTGATTTCTGAACTTGTTTTCTTTGCATTATTTGAGGTCGGAAAGCTCTGGGAGAAATGTTGTCTGTAGTTTATAGAATGAAACAACAGTGAGAAACTGATTCCGGAGCTGTATATATTCCATCTCAAGCGCTCACAGCAGACACATTTGAAATATTTGCGTAAAGACACTTTTGGAGACTTTTGCTTTGTTGTTCACACTACGACAATAATAATAATAACAACATGATCAAATGCACCTCTGATTACGATGCTCCTCGAGATGCACCGCATCCCATTCACGCTTATGATCAGATGAGATCAGATCACCCAGGAGATTAATGTTAACGTCAGATCAATGGACCAGAAACAAGAAGGTGGTCCTAATATTACAAAATGACTTGGTATTTAGAGTTTTAGAGCTTTTAATGACACGTTGTGAGGCAGACGATGCCCTCCCACTCATTCATATTCATACACACAATCGTACCTCCATAATCAGCCTCCATACCTGTTAAACGGTACACATTAGGGAGCCATAAAAAGCCTGCATGCAATCTCCCACATGGCCGTTTTAATCGGCACCCATCGACCAGGCTAAAAGGCTCGCAACAGATTGTGCGATTCTACTACTGGGCACTAATTGGACAGCGAAGGCTGCCCATCGATGGTGGTACAGTGTTTTATAGATGGAGCTCCTGGGCTCGACATCTGGTTGTCCAGCAGTTTCATCCATCGCCAGGGTCAATCCCCACCACTGTGCCTTAATTGGGCAGAACCGACCGCCCATCAAGGAGCTAAGCCCTTTTACAGTTAGGTTTACAGGGCAGCGCTTGGATTCGGACACGGGCCATCAAGTGCCAGTATTGATCGGGGCTCAGCTTCCTCTCCGGCTGAGGAGCTGAAAGGACTAAACAAGCGACGTTCTGCTCGCCTCCCGTCCAACACAGAAAACCATTATGGCACTGCAATGATGGTCCAACCTCTACCCGTACCTGTAGAGCAGACGTGAGCGGCAGAGATAGACCTCAATGGTCTCTTTCAGGTCCATCTGTGGAGGCGTATAGGGGTCAACAGGAGCAGAAATATAGTGTATTGTGTGTTATATATCATTCTGTCCAGCTCTGACAGATCAGATCTGGACTGAACTGTCTATTCACCACTGGCTGGTCTGTTGAAGGTCATAAAGCAGCTGAAGAGGTATATAACATAAAAAATAATGACACACCTTAACATTTTATTTTTTTGACATGAACAACTGATCCGATGTGGAAGTAATGGAGACAACTAAACTACATATACAATTAACAGAAATGTACAGTTATCTTTATCTGAGGGAAAAGTTTGATCATTGAAAAAAAGAAGAGAGCACTTTAAAATTAAAATTAAATAAACTTTGATTTTACTAAATTGAAAACCTCTGGAATATAATCAAGAGGAAGATGGATGATCACAAACCATCAAACCACCAAACTGAACTGCTTAAATTTTGCACCAGGAGTAAAGCAGCATAAAGTTATCCAAAAGCAGTGTGTGAGACTGGTGGAGGAGTAATAATTATTATTAGTTATTAATCATTAATTTAATTATTATGAACATGTGAAGATGAATTAATGAATGAATAGATGGTTAGAACAAAGGTAGGTTGTGCAGTTTCCGACAATCACTACATTACTTTCAACCCTGTAGATCCTGACTGCTGTGTATTAAGTTGCATCATAACTCCATTTTAACCATGTTAAACCTGGCTGTTAGCATTTCAGTTGCATTTCAGCTAACCTGTCTGCCCAACCCTGCTGAACCCAGCTGTTAGCATTGTAGCTATCTGTTGTACTACTGTTCGTTGGAGGAATATTTGAAGGAGTGCTTTCGTCCTGCACTCCGCCATCATGCATGTGCAGTGCATTGAGGGCGGTCACTGTTTTGTATCTTGGGGAAGGACTACATTTCCACAGGGCAGGAGTAAATTGCACGTGTTGTCTAGAGCTGCTATGAACACATAGCTACAGTTTATACCTACTGTTCAAATTTTTCCAAAGTTCAAATGTCCATTTGTTGAAATGTGTTAAATAGTTTTTTCAAGGTTTTAAAGGCATGTTCTAACTGTTGATACATGAATATTAGGCCTACATATGAGGTCAAGTGAGGTTCAATGACAGAACAGTTCTACAGAAAGGTGATTCGTTGGGTTATGGTTTGTCAGGCATTAGTGGGGTTTTGTTAATTTTCTCGTTTATGTAAATTAAAGCCCAGATTAAACTGTTGAGATGGAAAAATAACAGCAGAACAACAACAGAGGTCTAAAAATTAAATCCATGCCCACATCTGCACTCTCTCGCTCTCGCTTTGATGCGAGAATGAGGTATGAGGTATGTTTGTGGAAAAAAACGGGAACGAGCCTTTGTGCAAAAGACGTGAAGACGAGGGGTTGGAGGGGGTGTTTGGTGGAGAAGGGGGGGGGGGGCGAGAATCAAAAATGGTTAACGATGCATGAAATAAAATAGCAGAGGCGAATTTTTTCTAACCGAACCCGATAAGACATATCACATTACAGAAGGAAGGAGGGAGGAGAAAAAAAAGAGAAACTATTAGGTCTCCATGGCAACAGTCGGGCCCATCACCCGCGGCCACGGCGACAAGAGAACTGAGAGATTTCTGATCTTAATTTGAGTTAAACTGCTCCCGTCCTCGTCCTCGACTCCCTCCCGCTCGCCCTGCGCTGTAAATATTCCTGACCCAGGTCAACATCCTGCCTCTCGCTTTACACTTCCTGTCTGATCTGTAGCGTCGCTTAACCCTGTTAACCTGAACGCCCGACCACACTGCGGGTCATTTCCCCCAAAAACACATAAACTGATAATTAGTTTCACAGCAGGTCACTTACTGAATCATTGGGAGTAATTATTAGGGATTTGGGGTGTGACAAAATATCGATACAGCGATATATCATGGCAACAAATATCAATATTAGATTTTTTTATCATTAATTAATCTAATTCAGTGTTTCTTCATCATTTTAAAATATTCCGCATTGTAGATTAATAGTAAACTCATCCAAACAATGAAGAAAACATATGTAATTATTTAGTAAACAGAAAAAAAGTGTTAAACAAATTTTATGAGTTTTTTATGAGGTTATGAGTCACCTGGAACTCAGGCTTTCAGTTAACAGCTGTGCTGAACTCATCAAGAGTTAATTACTTGGGTTAATTTCTTTTATCTTAATTTTGATGTTTGAGAGCATCAGTTAAAGTAAAGTAGTGAAGAGGTAGAGTTACAGGTATACAGTGAATAGTGAATATTTGAGTAATGTTCGAATCCAGATTATGAGAATCAACAACTACTCAACTAAATAAAGATTAAAAAAATGACTTTATGCGTTCCTTAATTTCCTCATGTGTCTGGATGACTTCAGTATTCATTTATTATGTAGGAAAGTAAATAAATAAATAAATAAAAGCACTAAATGGGAACTTTAGGCAGTATAGTGTATAATAAAAGTTAACTTATATTACATTATATGAATAACCTTGAAGTAAATGAATATATGTATTATGTGATATTTGATGTGATTCCTTCAGTTCAGTTCAGTTTAGTTCAGTACGGTTAATTTCCTGCTGCAGAAATGCCGGTGACCTTTTAATGCTCCTGCAAATGCTTGCAGCGGCTGAATGTTTATAGCTTTTTTTCGGTGTTTTCCACCACAGCTATGATAAATATTGTCCTCTGAAACTGCACTGAGGAAATATCAAAAGTTTTGCTGAGCTGGATGAATAGAAGCGTTTTTATGAGACAGCAGCTCCGGTTGGCAGCTGTTGTTGTGACTGCATTGTATTAGCCAACTAAACATTTATTACCAAATACATTAATATAAACACACGCGCATCGATTCTGATACTAATGTCAACAGTCTGTTCACTAAAAGCCTGAGAGCAGTCTCTCTCTCTCTCTCTCTCTCTCTCTCTCTCTCTCTCTTTCACTCTCTCTCTCTCTCTCTCTCACTCTCTCTCTCTCTCTCTCTCTCGTTTTCTCTAAAAGTCTATTTTCAGATGATTATTCTGTGTATAGATCACAGGAAAACTGGTCAATACTGCTTACACCGTTCCCACAGCTGTAGAATTAAAATGAGAAGACAGCTCATGAAAACATTAAAAGATCCCCCTATAGTTTCTGAATCAGTTTCTCTGATTGTGCTATTTATAGGTTTATGTTTGAGTAAAATGAACATTGTTGTTTTATTCTATAAACTACAGACAACATTTCTCGAATTACGAATAAAAATATTCTCATTTAGAGCATTTATTTCCAGAAAATGAGAAATGACTGAAATAACAAAAAAGATGCAGAGCTTTCAGACCTCAAATAATGCAAAGAAAACAAGTTCATATTCATAAAGTTTTAAGAGTTCAGAAATCAATATTTGGTGGAATAACCCTGGTGGTTTTTAATCACAGTTTTTTTTCATGCATCTTGGCATCATGTTCTCCTCCACCAGTCTTACACACTGCTTTTGGATAACTTTATGCTGCTTTACTCCTGGTGCAAAAAATCAAGCAGTTCAAGCAGTTTTTTGAAAAGAACCAATTTTTTGAAGAAACTTTAAGTGTCTTTTTGCTGTCTGAGATATGTATCGAGATGCTTTGGCTCTTTTTGACATGTACTATATCCCGTTCACACCTGTTCACACTTTATACTGCACTCTTATGATCAGATCACCCAGGAGGCGTGATAATGCCAGGTCATGCCACTCACAGGGTCCAGATTACTCCCAGCTCTTGCTGTTGGTGTGGAACACAGGGAAGTGTCCCTGTTGTTATTCACAGCACACAGCTACTTACCTGACCCGGGAAAATGCATATTTCATGGAGCTTTTGTGAAGAATACATTACAGCTGGAATTCTCTGTTTGGCGCCTCGCACTTCAAACCCGACACATTGAGGAACATGACCTTACGCTCAGAGGGATGAAAAGCGAGGCGTTTGAGCTGAGGAGGGTGGAACAGAGGTGCTGGAAGCAGGGGGACTGGAAGAAAGCTGAGCCGAGAGAGCGCCGCTCGCTCTCCCAGAAGAACCCGGGAAGCACTTGTCTTCACAGATGGCCCTAATCCGTCAGCCGGGCCCCTGTAGAATTGCGCCGGGTATAAAAGAAAAAGATAGATCAGCATAACTCTCTTTAATTCGGCCTAAATCCTCGTCCCGGCGCCAGACGAGCGTCAGGAAGGCGCTACCTGGAGGAGTTAGGTGTACAATACCTTTATCAGGTGTCTCATCCTGTCTTTGAGGAGTGACGGGCTGTCGCTCGCTTTTCTCCTGTATCAGAGAGGTAGGAGGCCACGCTGTCATAAAAGCGTCTCGGAGAGCCGAGCTTCTTCTCAAGTGCACTAGATTTAAGGCTGCTTTTCAGTGCCAGAGATGTCAGGCTAAAAGCCAGTTTCACAAGTGTTCCACAGCTGCCTGCTGCTATCATTATCTCTGAATCAGAAATCTTTATAAAAACGCCATTAGTTTATTATTTAGCTTCAACTTAAAACATAATGAAGATTTACTGATAAAACTATAGACAGACTTTGGTAAAATAGACAAAATCCTAATTCAGGTGAAAGTATTGTTAAATATTACAATAATAATTGTTAAAGTAGAAGTAAATTTTAACCACTGAAGTTACTATTGCAGTGTGAAACCATTACCTCAAACATAGCACCTTCACTTTCCCATTGGCTCCCACCATCATATATTTTCATACTGTCTTTTTATATCTTTTCACCTTGCTCACCATCAGTGTGTAGTCATCTCCTCCTGCCAAACTAGCAATGGGTGCAACTTCCTAGCTGAATGCTCAGTATTCATTAGAAGGGACACTTAGGCCCAGTCCTAGGGGTTAAGATGTCCTGATTCTTATTCGGCTGGAGGCATTGGGCCTACATTTTTAGAGGAACACTCAAAAGCGAGAGCTATTAGAATTACTGTGACCAGAGAAACCCACAAATTTGATTCATTTCCTTGTTAAAAATGACACTAAACACTATATTATCATAGTTTAATGTCTAGTTTCAATGTTTTTTGGCCATTTTCTTCATAAAATATGCATAACATATGAAACAATTGCTAGTAGTTTGTCTCAGTAGCTAGTTAGCTAGCTAACCTTCCCATTCCACCTTAAATGGTGCAACAGATGTCGGAGGCTGCAGTGTTTAAGGAAACGTACGGAAATGGAAAAGTGAAATAGATTAAAAGCTAATAAAAGCCCCCTTTCTGAAGAGATAAGATAAAATACACCCTAAAGTTAACTAGTTATCCAACAGCAGTGAGTGCTCCACTGCTAAAGCGCTATATCTATATGGGGTTTTTGAAGGGTTTCCCAATTCTCAGTTGGTGGATTTCACCCCTTCTTCTTATAATTCTGTTCCAAGGGGACATAGAGTTTAAGTTACACTCGAAAACAAGGGTTAAGGTACAAAAGAGAAATAGAATTGGGCCTGTTGAGTTTGAGTGAAGCTCTGTAAATTAATTAAAGCTGTCGTTTTTAGGAACGTGTGGAACGTTCTGCAGAACCTGTGGCGCCGTAGGTGCAGGTACGGGGGCGTTCGCGGCGAAGCTGCATGATTATTTCTCGCTTCAGCGAGTGTGTGTGTGTGTATATGTGTGTGTGTGTGTGTGTTAGGCGCATGTTTGCATGTTTGATGAAAGCGCAGGTCTGTGCAGGAGTGCAGGTCTGATTGATGCTGATCACGCGAGTCACAGCTGTACGTCCCCCCGTGGGTTCGGGAGTGGGTGTGTTTGTGTTCGTACGTGTTTTTTCTCTTATATTCGAGGGTACAGAGCAGGGGAGGGACACAAGCTCTCATCTCCAAGCTTGGTAGATCATCCTTTCATCCCCCTGCTCTCCCCCTGCTCTACCCTACTCTACTCTTTACACCAGTGTTACATCACATCAAACCTCCTTTGCTCGCAGTTAAACATGAACAAAGCTTCAAAACTCCTGAACTCCAGTTCACTGGCCCTCCATGCAAACACCACACATCCCTGAAGCCCAGTTCTACAGGTTCTGTATGGATTCTGCAGCACATTTACCCACAGATGTTGCTACAGCTGGGCCTGTAGATCCTGTAGCTCTACATTTATACGTTGAAGCTGAGGCTGAAGTGAGTCCCAGCTGCTTCAGAAATGCATTTTATCGGTTGGTGATGAATCTGGAGACCGAAAGGACAAAAAAGAGCTGGTGAAGACCAGGTTCCCGAGATTCCTAGAAAGCCTTTGCTGTGTGTGGGTGAGCATTATCCTGCTGAAAGAAAATGCTGCTATCAGTTGGAAGTTCTGCCATGAGGGTGTTCCTCTTATCACTACAAGGGGTGACTGACTGTAAAACCTTTTTATACTATGCACACACTACCTTAACTAGAGCTGCACGATTTGGGCAAAATACTGTATCTAATTGCGATTTTCCAACGAAATTTTGCAGTTGCTATTTAAACTGTGATTATTTTTATTCCATTGAACCCTTAATCTGTATCAGTGGTTAAGGTTGTGATGCGTCTATGAAAGAACGGGCTGCGTCTTCACAGACACAGACTTGCATACTATTGAAAAATGGCGTCCATTTAAATCCATTCAAATCGCGGTTTCAATTAAAAATCGATTATTCGTTCAACACATAACTTCCACCACTAAACTCCAGATGCCAGTTTAGGAGTTTAGGACTTTACACCTGCTACAGGTGTAAAATCATGCTATATCACACTATATCTAATCTCTGACAGATTTATACACAATTATACCTCTCTCATATCCTAGAGAGACGCCGGCCCGCCATGCTGCTAGGGAACTACTGCATCTATAGCTGCTGAGGGTGAATCAGGATGAACATGTCACCCAAATGAGAGCCGATGAGAGACCGGATGCACGGCTGCCGCGATTGGCCAGCAGGTCTTTCCAGGCAGCTGTCAGGCCTGGCACAGGAAGCCGTAGAGCAGCGTGGAGGAGGGGGTGGGGCCTGGTGTGATTGATGGCTGGAGAGCGGGTGGAGAGCAGGGCGTGAAATGCAGTGCTCGGAGGAGAGCTGGAGGAATTGACAGGAGCTGAAATAGCGAGATGGGAAAGCTGGTGGGGGGGTGAGGGGGTGTTTTGACAGCGTACAACCTTTCTGCTGTTTTCTGCAGTCTAAACAAAGACGAACATTCGTAACCGAGGAGCCAGGCGTGCTCACGGCTCACGGGCGACGAGGAGTAAAGGATGCTGGGGGATTCTAGCAGCGGTGGAATAATGCTGTCAGATTTTATTTTATTCAGGGTTTTGTTGTGCGTAGTTTGATGTGAGTGGCTGTATTGATACATCAGGGAAGGGCGGAGACTGGCAGGACTCGGGTCGCTGGTCAGAGCACTGATCTCTTGTTTACTGTCAAAGAACTTGGTTCCTCATCTTGGTTAGGTGATAAATGCAACTTCGATCAATATAAATGAAGCATAACGGGATGAACTGATTGTCTTTTTGTATTTTCAAAGACTGACGTAAAGTACCTAGTTTGATCACATTCTCTTCACTTCTGTTGAAGTTAAAGCGTAATGTATGTTCGCCATGTTGTCAAATCTGCAACCAGAGACTGTACATTAGAGACCAAAGGCGGAGCCAAACTCACCTTCTATCAGAATAAGTGTCTCAGACTTCCTTCATTGAGTTTACTATGCTACATAACCACAGAGTCAGCATATACCGGTGACCAATTAAAGGTAAAATAATATTAAAATTAAATTAATGTAAAGTAATGTTTTAAACCCTATTTGGACTCAGTCCAGACCAGGCTGTAACGAGAGAGCTGCCCAAGAGCGAGTACAAGTACCAGTCTGGCTACACGTATGTTAGCTGGCTGGCTAACAACCAGTTAGCTAGATCTTATTGACCATATTATGCAAACATCAGACTTACCGAAAAATCTGTGAAGAGCTTCGTACAATGTCTGTTAATGCGACCAACAGCCAAGCTGAAGAGCAAAATGTAGTTCCAGATTTCTGTTCAGTTCCGTCAGCAGCTCACCTGATTTACCGAATTCACCAATTTACCAAACCAGGTGTTGATATGATGAGAACTAGAAGGAAAACAGGGCTGTAAAAGCTCTGCATTTTGTAAAATTGCTGTTTGTATTTATTGTAATGTTAATGTTTTACTGAGCTAAGCTAAGAAGCTTTTTCTTTAATGAAATTCCCACAGGTGTCTAAAACTTTTGCACAGTACCGTATTTAGAAGCACTGTTGCTTTGTGAGCGCTGCAGGCAGAAGGTGTGTAAATAGACTGTTGGTGGGGTGTAAGATAGCGATGAACATGAGGATAGTACCCAGTCTATTGCACTTGAATACCAACCCCACTCATGCTTATTGATCATGTTATCTGATACTGAATTTCGCTCTGTATCTCACACCTCCTCCACTCCTCCACTCGTCCACTGTTCTAGCGTTCCCCCACTGAGCGAATGCCACAGTGTCCTGCTGGTGTTAGCAGGACGCCGAGCTGTCATGTTCACTCCTGTCCGACCCGGCCGAGGCTTCATGCCCCGACAGCTCTGATAAGAGCTCTGCACGTCCCGTAATCAGGCAACTCGCTCCCGTAGCAGGAGGACCTGAAAGAGACCAGGCAGTGAGGAGCACTGCTGAGAAGGACTTTCACCGGGAGCTTCAGGCTCAGCTGGAGTCCCGTCATCATTCCCTGCTTCTGATGAGAGGGGACAGGGGACAGGGGACATGACGGGGACGGGGAGCAGGGACGATCCCGGGGTTCTCTGGAGGAGTGGGAGGGCGTGAGTCACTGCGGTGGAGGAGACGCCTGGAGACCAGTTTCCTTTCATCTGCAGAACAAACACAAAAAAACATGCTGCTCTCAAAAGTATTCATACCCTCGCAACTTTTTCTTGTGATTGTTATTTTGATAGCGTGTTGTGATAGTGTGTGTTGTGATACCGTGTGTTGTGATAGCGTGTGTTGTGATTGTAATTTTAATAGTGTATGTTGTGATAGTATGTGTTGTGAAAGCGTGTAGCGTGTGTTGTGATTATTATTTTGATAGCGTGTGTTGTGATAGCGTGTGTTGTGAAAGCGTGTTGTGATAGCGTGTGTTGTGATAGCGTGTTGTGATAGTGTGTGTTGTGATTGTAATTTTAATAGTGTATGTTGTGATGGTATGTGTTGTGAAAGCGTGTAGCGTGTGTTGTGATTTTTATTTTGATAGCGTGTGTTGTAAAGCGTGTGTTGTGATAGCGTGTGTTGTAAAGCGTGTGTTGTGATAGCATGTGTTGTGATAGTGTGTGTTGTGATAGCGTGTTGTGATAGCGTGTGTTGTGATAGTGTATGTTGTGATAGCGTGTGTTGTGAAAGCGTGTGTTGTGAAAGCGTGTGTTGTGATAGCGTGTGTTGTGATAGTGTGTTGTGATGGCGTGTGTTGTGATAGCGTGTGTTGTGATTGTGTGTGTTGTGATAGCGTGTGTTGTGATAGCGTGTGTTGTGAAAGCGTGTGTTGTGAAAGCGTGTTGTGATAGTGTGTTGTGATAGCGTGTGTTGTGATAGCGTGTGTTGTGATTGTGTGTGTTGTGATAGCGTGTGTTGTGATTGTGTGTGTTGTGATAGCGTGTGTTGTGATAGCGTGTGTTGTGATAGTGGGTTGTGATAGCGTGTGTTGTGAAAGCGTGTTGTGATAGTGTGTTGTGATAGCGTGTGTTGTGATTGTGTGTGTTGTGATAGCGTGTGTTGTGATAGTGTGTGTTGTGATAGCGGGTTGTGATAGCGTGTGTTGTGATAGTGTGTGTTGTGATAGCGGGTTGTGATAGCGTGTGTTGTGATAGCTTTTGTTGTGAAAGCGTGTCAGGTTGCCTGGTTGCGAGAGCACGCTTCAGGATGAGATGGATGTAGAAGTGAATCAGATGAAAGCAAGTTGCTACGCAACCCTGTGCTGCGCGGCGGCGGCGGCGTGGAGAACTCTACAGCTCTGGGCGGCGGAGGTTAGCAGCTGGAGGAGGCAGAAGAAAGAGAGGAGGACTCCTGCAGAGAAGATGAAGGATCTGCAGCCATTTAGCTCACAGTGAGCCGGCAGCCTCCGGTTAATGGCCGTCTCCAGGAGTCTGGGCTAATGGCTCTCTGCGGCCGCTGAGGACATAACGGCTAATTCTGTTTTGACCAAGCACCTCATCAGCAGCGCCGAGCGACCGCAGGACACATCAGTAGATCAGCACTGCTTTCTGTAGAGCTGTGTGAACTCGCAAGAACCTGCTGATACAATACCTATCAAAATACAGTCTGATACTGTTACTACAGCTCTGTAAAAAATAAGAGAAAACTTAAAAATGAGTTTCTTTGATTTTATCAAATTAAAAACCTCTCGAAAATATAATCAAGAGGAAGATGGATGATCACGAGCCATCAAACCAAACTGAACTGCTTGAATTTTTGCACCAGAAGAACAGCAGCATAAAGTTATCCAAAAGCAGTGTGTAAGACTGGTGGAGGAGAACATGAAATGGACTTGGGTTGTAGTGAAACATGATTTTTGATCTTTTTAAAGAAGTAAAATTACAGCTTGAAACTCACTGCAGCGCTGCATTGAGGTGTAATAGGAGGAATAGCGGTGCTCTCATGTCTGTGCCGGAGCTCCTCTGAGCTCAAACCAGACTCTGTAAGTTTTCCGAGGCGGCCGCGACCAACGCTCGCGAGAACTGCGACCTGCTTTCCGACCTTTAGTTCTAACAGTTCTACAAGAACTACTGGTTCATTCTTTACAAACTAACATACAGACACTCTGGAAGAAGCTGGAAAGAGACTGAATATGTCTGTGAAAGCCAGAAAACCAGAAAGAGAAACTAACCCGCCTGAAACATTTATTACACTCTACAACTGTAGGGGGAGCCCACGAGCACAAAATCTCAATCCTACCTAGTGGAGCTTTAACTCAAGAACAGACCGAACAACTCAAATCCATACAAGCCTCACATCACCAAATACAATGCAATGGAGAAGACTGGACCCTCTCATCTCATCATTCTTCATCTGTGTGATGTTTGAGTAGGAATGATAAGTAAGGAACGCTGTGGTGAAATCTCTTTTCCAGATCCATACCTCTCTCTCTCTCTCTCTCTCTTTTTTCCGTCTGTTGAGGAGGGGCTTCTCTCAGGCCTCTTGAAAGAAAAGGCAGCGGATGGATTAATTTAGGTAGATGATAGAGGAGCGGGATCCTGAGTCAGCCTCTGGGCCGTAATGAGTGTGTGTTCTGTTCACGCCGGCGCTGAAGAAGCCGAGAGCTCCTATCCCTAATAAGCGCCTTTCAAGATGCTCTCACTCACGGAGCCGTCACTTAGTCATGAAATATGCATAACGCGATGCCTTCGCTCAGCTCCCGCCGGACCAGCAGATAACTCCCTCCACCTGATCAATGCTCATGCAGTTGTAATACGCCTGTTTTGGTGGAGAGAGGGAAAGCAATTAGATTATGGGGCTAGATGTGATCTTTTCCCCAGCTACGCCTTTAGCGGCAGGGCTATTTGTTTAATAAATGTCCTGCTGTAGTCGAGGGGCTCCCAATCATCCCGCTCCCTTTGTATAACTCTTTTAGTTAAAGCAGTAAATTAACTGCTTACACTCAGAGACAGAGCGGCCTCTGCTTAAAAAGTTTCCATTATACTGCCTGATTAATAGGAGACTATTATACAGTATGCTATTATTAGTTTTATATGCTGTATTACAGCTTTATGCAGCTTTATGCTGTATCAGGCTGGTGTTGCTCAGTATGCAGTGCATTCTACTGCGTAAAAGAAATATAGCTTGTAAATACAGCTCTGGAATAAAATAAGAGACCACTTAAAAATGATGAGTTTCTTTGATTATAATCAAGAGGAAGATGGATGATCACAAGCCATCAAACCACCAAACTGAACTGATTGAATTTTTGCACCAGGAGTAAAGCAGCATAAAGTTATCCAAAAGCAGTGTGTAAGACTGGTGGAGGAGATCATTTTGCCAAGATGCATGAAATTTAAACTGTGATTAAAAACCAGGCTGTGAAGACATTTGATTTAAAGCAGTTTTATCTGCTCAGCTTTATTATAACTGCTTGAATTTTTGCACCAGGAGTAAAGCAGCATAAAGTTATCCAAAAGCAGTGTGTAAGACTGGTGGAGGAGAACATGATGCCAATATGCATAAAAACTGTGATTAAAAAACAGGGTTATTCCACCAAATATTGATTTTTTCTGAACTCAAACACTGAATTTTACTGTGTCGAGAATTTATTTATCTTTTTTTTTGAGAAGAGATTTTGTTGTATCATCGCACTCTCTCCAGAGTGTATCTTTATTTCTCTAAGCTGTCAGTTCATTTAAACCTAATCCAGCGCTTTTCTTTTCCAGACGTTTCTTTTCCATCTGGAAGGTCTGCAGCGTCTCTCCTGATCTCGCTATTCTGGTTATTCTTTCGTGTGCTAATCCGTCCCACTCTGAGAGACAGGGGAGGTTCTGACGGAGTCCTAAAGAACTTTTTCGTTTTCTTTTCCTCCCCTCTCTTTATCTCTTCTCCTCCGTCCTGCCAACCATAAATAAGCCCGAACTTTAGTGCTGCCACCTCCCGCCCGCCGCCTTTGAACTTCAGAGCTGTTTCAGTCAGTGAGACCTGCTTCCACTCGGCTAGCGTCTTCTTTTATGTAAAGCTAATGCGCTGGCGTTCCTTTTCTCCGCAGAGATTTATTCACGCGGGCTGAGAGAAGCGTAATGGACTTAAATAAGGCCCGCGGCCCGTATTAACGTCTTCAACCTGATAATAAGTTAAAATCCCTCTTTTGTGGCTTTGAGTGAGCCGACTCTCGCCCGTAACAGCCGTGAAATGTTTCTGCTCAGTATAGCGCCGCTATTTGTCACGCTTGTTTGTATGATTGTAGCGCTTGAACTTTTTCCCGCTATTCAGGCGCTTTATTCGCTTTAATCCGAGGTTATTTGGCGGGATGTACCACAGCAGGACACAAAGCCACACTGCTGGAACTCACCATCTGCTGGCTTTAGTAAAAAACATGAATCACGAAACTAAAGTTAAACAATGTACAGAGTGTAAATAAAGTGTAAATATCCCGCAGCTTCATTTAGTTTAACTGCTTTACTGCAGACTGGTGCAACTTAATCATTAGATTGAGGTTTCGAACACCTATGCTTGGACAATGTATTGCAATATGCTATATTATATTCATTTTAAGACAACGTTTTCTCACTGATAAAAAAAATAGCTCTGAAAAAAATTAGAGACCAAAATTATTACAATTATGAATTTCTTTGATTTTACCTAATTGAAAAACGTGAAGAAGCTGAACTGCTTGAATGAATTTTTGCACCAGGAGTAAAGAAGCATAAAGTTATCCAAAAGCAGTGTGTAAGACTGGTGGAGGAGAACATGATGCCAAGATGCATGAAAGAAAACTGATGCATTAAAAAACAAAAATATTGATTTCTGAACTCTTAAAACTTTATGAATATGAACTTTTTTTTCTTTGCATTATTTGAGGTCTGAAAGTTCTGCATCTTTTTTTATTGTTATTTCAGCCATTTCTCATTTTCTGAATAAAAAGCAATGTTAATTTTACTCAAACATAAACCTATAAATAGCAAAATCAGAGAAACTGAAGTGCTCTCTTCATTTGTTCCAGAGCTGTATATAATATAGTGTATGTAGCAATTTTTTTAACCATCGTATTAAAACGTGATGTGGTTTCACATCATTACGCTGAATTTTACTGTGTTGAGAAGTTTTTTTTTTTTGAGAAGAGATTTTTAAGCATCTGTTTCCGTGAGGCTCCATGTGACTCAGGAGGACCAATCAGCTCTTCTCCACGGCCTCTTTATCCATTTATGGCGGATTCATCTCAACGGCAGCGTTCCCAGTCCTCAACTCCCCGTATACACTATATATACACCATTATATGCTTGTGCACACACACTCGCCACAAAGCTGAAACAGTCGTTATCTCTGCCAACACCAGGGGACCACACAGGCCTGCTCGCTCGCCCGCCCCCTCGCTGTCTCTCTCTCTCTCTCTTGCTCTCGCGCTCGCTCTGTCTGCAGCGGAGTGTGTTGTGGCTCCTCTGTGCTATGCTATTATTGATCTGGGTACAGATGAAACCCAACTGCTTTTTAACAGCCATGTTGATTTAAACAGCATGTTGGACTCTGTTTCATCAATATCCAGTGCAGATGAATTATTAAACACAGCTTTAGAGGCTCGGCGTCTCCTCGTATAAAGCGTTTTTATATAAGTAGCGCCCCTTTGTAGATAAACAGGCCCATGTTCATCATAGTAATTGGGAGCACTGGTTGTTAGGGGACGGGGTGGAGGGGTGGGGAATAAAAGGGACTTAATCAAACGTCTCTATCATGACTGGTGAAAATTGGGAGGGAGAAAAATGAACCCAAGCCTGCTGTTAAATCCGTCAAATTCAGTTTGATTTTGCGACTGGAGTTTCTTGAGTTTCGTTCCTCATTCGTTATATGAATATATACTGTAGTACCATGTTCACCTCATTAGCCTGAGACTGAATGCAGCGTGATGGAACAACTCAGTTGGTAACTTTTTCCACAATTTACGAGGCCAGTTAAGACTCCGCCTATCACTAGTGATGCCCCATCACCTGCAGTGTTAAAAAAACTAGCACACGCCTCCTCTGACACATGTGAAGTCAGACTCAACCTCTTTTTCAACTGCTGTTGAGTAGCAAAACAGCGCTAACGTTTGGAGGAAAGCGCAGCGACTCTGTGTTTCTGATACATCAGCTCACAGACACAGCCTTGTGCTGATCCACATCACCCTAGGAGTGCTAAGGGGAAAGAGAGAGCGCCATCTACTGTACTGTACCCACCCAGACAGAGCAAGAACAACTGTGCTCTCTCGGGGCTCCGGCAGCTGATGGCAAGCTGCATGAAAGGGATTCGAACCGGCGATCTCCTGATCATAATGGCAGCACTGTAAATTAGTGTAAAATCATGAAATATTACTCTTCCATTCCAGGACACATGCTCCTCCCACTTTCTCTTAGTGACACGTTTGTATTATCTCTCTCAGCTTGTCCAGAAATGCATGTGTAAAGTTTATCTTTTAGTGGGGGAGTCCACAAGCAAGAAATGCTAATTCTCATATTTACTTTGTGAGTTAAAGCAGGTTTTCTCTCTAATCTAAGTGTGTGAATTTTGAAAATGCTCAAAAAACAAAAACTTCAGCAACACATTTTCATTAGTTTATTCTCTTCAATAGTCACACCCTTTTTCTGGTTTGATCATGCAATGAGCCAACGGAGATAAAACCCAATATTCCTCAAAGGCACAGAGAGAGTGTTTGTCATGTTATAAATTATTGATTAAACTGTTGAATTGTAAATGAGGGGATGTGCCACGCTGCAACATACAACTTTCATCCGTGAGCCTAATTATGCCAGTTCTGCAAAACAGAAGAATATGAAATGAAAATTATGGGGTTTATATGTGCAGTGATGAAGCGTGGAAGATTCGTCTGCAGATTACAGATGATACCTACAGATGATTTATTATATTTCCTGCTGCCATGTTTTAAATATATATATTGTGTATTGTTTTATCCAAGTCTTGTGCTGAAGAAGCTCCAGGTTTACATGAAGATGAAAGATGCTGTTCTAATGAGGACACAGTTGGGTTCTGTTGCTACGATCGGCTTCCGCTGCTGAATCTTTAAAAACGGCATCTTTTCTGGATAAAAGCAAAAACACAAAATTCAGATTCCTTTGGTTCGATTGTGAATCTGAAGAAAATCTGTGAAAATAAAGATCAAAGAGCATTATAAATAGATAAGCGTCGATGGTATAGATGTGTACCATCGTATCCAGGTGTTTGCAGAGACTGGTCAGGTCAGATTAAACACAAATTTAACTTTTTGGCCAAAATATACAACTAAGCTAAAGCTAATTAAGGCACTGATCTGTAAATGAAGATTGTGTGGTCTTATTTTGATATGCCAAAAGTCATGGGACAGCATGAAAAAGGGTTTTTGCTGTTATCTTGTGAGTGAGGTTGATTGGTGATTGGTCAGTGTGCTTATGGTAAGGACATTTTTGGAGTTATTGGAGTTCTATTTCTGAATGTGTGAAGAATGTGTGAAACTTTAACTATGTTATACTGTATTTTTCTGGTTTTTTTAACACAGTTTTTAAGTTACTACATGATTCTTTATGTTTTCCTTCATAATCTGATAGATCACTTTACTATTTATTATCGATATTTACACTAGAGCTGCACGATATTGGAAAATGGTAAAATTGCAAATGTTCTTTTTTCGATGATACCGTATATTGCGATATACTGATTGGTCTCGCGTCTGAACCAATCAAGAGCAGAGTCAGCGACAAGCTCTCAAAGCTCCCGAGGAAAACAGCAAAACAACAGTAATCGGCCCTTCAATCAGGCATTTAAATTGCTTTTTAAAAGGAAAATAAGATAAGTTTTGTGTTTTTCTGGGATTAAAAGTGTTAATTCAGCTGTAACTGGAAATATCTGCGCTGCAAAACTGTGCTGGACTGAGGAGCACAGCTTTCCACACAAGTGCTCACGTTTACAAGCACGTGCCCAACCATGTGGATGGAGGCCATGTGCTCCCCCTCCCACTCGTGCTTCTCAGGCAGCAATAGCCTGTCACTCACACAGACACAGAGACAGCGCTGTGTACCTATTTCTTCTTGTGTCAAGAGATTTTAATTGCCTTAAGTGAAATTGCACGTCTTGTGATGTTACTATTGCAAGTGCAATAACGATGCTTAATAATATATATATATATATATATATATATATATATATATATATATATATATATATATATATATATATATATATATATATATATATATATATATACATATATATAGTGGTCATAGTGGACCTTACAGCCCGGTGTGACCCCCCTGACCCCCCCGACCCCTGACCACCCCCCTCCCACCGGGGTAACAGTGATGGATGCAGTGGTTCATTGATGCTGCTGCTGAAAAACACTATATATCATCATCAGAGAGGAGGAGTTAGTTATTATAGCGGCGCGGTGAGAAGCTGCACGGACTGTTCTGGACTGTGGAAAGGTCTGTGGTATTGTTGTATGTGTTGTTTAGAGCAGAGGTGGCTGACTCCTCTGTGTTGAGGGTTATGGGGTTGAGGGGTGGTTGCTGGGGGGCTGAGGAACGCTGGCACTGCTGCCTGTAGATAGAGCCGCTGTGGTGTAGAGATAGGAGGAGCTACATTAATTAGGAACTGAGATTATATAGCCCACAGGGTCTCCTCGCTCTGTATAAAGCTGTATAATACTCACCCTAAACACAAACCACGAGCTTCTTTAGGATTCGATTAAACTCAAATGACCTGTATATTTATTTGATTATACCTGTTAGAATAGAAGTTAGAATACTGTATAAAATGTTCTATACAAAACATGTTCATGAAGTCACTCTCACATAAAGATAAAGATAAACATATCTCACCAGCTCTATTCTTACAAGTTTCAGTCCCTTTCAGAATGAGCCATTTAAGGCTTGGTCGCTTTTATGCAAATAATAAGCTGTTGCTGGCCACGCCCCGATCTTTACACTGAGCATTTACCATACGTTACCAAACACGAACACGAAGCTAGTTAATGCTTAACTGCTACAGATAGAAGCACAAAACTCATTATTATTTGACATCATTTTACATCCCCCTCATATCTCCCTCATCTGCTTACTTGCCATGAACAGTAGTGTACAGATCCCTCCCTCAGAAGAAGTCTGCTGGCTAATCCTGCTGTGTACTGTGTGAGGTCTTTTTTAACCAGCAACCCGAAATGGAACTGTTTCTTCAACTGATCTAGTGGGCGGGGCTCTGGTGGGTGTTAACGGGTGAAGGGTGGAGCCAGGGTGGCTCTATGAGGTTTCCTTATTGTAATGTCGCAAATGATTTCATTATGCCCAAAAAAATCAAGTTTAGTACATAATGCAGGTCAGTGTTGACCTCTTCAGGAGAAAAGTAGCAGCTCAATATCTTGTCTTGTAGTCCTTCTGGGCTCTAAGCTGTCTCCATTTATTGAACAAACACATTGGCAATATTTACTGGTGTTTTACTCCATCTCTACTCACAGAAATTACTCTTTATAGATGGATTTCAAGGCTTCAGGTTTCCATACTTGCATACCTGGCAACCACGTACCTCCTGGCAACAGCATTATTATTATTAAAAAGTAAGGTTTCTTATACACACATTTAGATAATTACTAAGTAATTAGCAATGATACACAAGGAAAGAAAGGAAAGAGGAAAATAAAATAAATAGGCTAAAACATGTTGCGATACTTTAAGCAAGACCATATATAGCGTTTTTTTGCTGATACTTTCAATATAATGATATATTCTTACACTGCTATTACAGTATATATTGTATTGTATATCTCTATTATATATTTCTTAAACATATGGATGGAGATGTGAGGATGAGGAAAGCTCCTCAGGTCGTTCTCTGGTCCTCAGCGAGGAGGAGGTTTAGATTTTTACTCAGTAGTAGAGAGATACTCTCTCAGCTGAAGCTGAATTACCCTCAGGGGATCGACTCCGTCCCTCAAAGCACTCCCCAAACTGCCTCTCAAAATTAGATATACACTGACCTTACACACAGATCGCCCACAGCGGCCCCGGGGCCCGCCCCTGACCTCCAGCCAATTGGATTTAGAGAAGCATTAGCCTTTGTTCAACAGTGGCCCTACCCTCGAAAATCCCCTCACTAACTCAATCACATCCTGCCTCCCGGTTCCTCACCCCTGGCTGATTCTCACTGGCAGGCAGGGACCAGCTGACCGTCCCCATCTGATCCCGGCGCCGAGAACCCCCAGCGAACACCTCGACAACCACCCAGTCACCCTGCAACCCAGCTCCAATCCAGAGAATCCTCCGAATTGATTGCCACTGTCCGGAATGATTTACAGAGAGAGCGGATCAGTAATTGTATCCAGCAGGTAATGGACTTGATGTGTCTCCTTGGTATAAACCTTAAAGTGGCTTGCGAAAGTATTCAATCCCCTTCAAATTGATTTAATTTGTCTGGATTTGTGTTACACAGACTGGATATCCACTGAGGATGTTAACAGCAAACCAGTGCAAAAACAACTCAAAATCTCCAAATTAAACGTCGGTATATTGTACTTTATACAGCACCAGTCGAACGTTTGGACACATCTCTTCTCGTTTAAAATGTTTTGTTTTTTTTTCCTTTTACTGATATTTTTTTATTTGGACAATTCTAGCCAGACATCGCCGATCACCATCATTACTCCCCCAGGTTGGTGATGCTTTCCTCACTATTCAAGTAGGAAATCTGGAAACCTTGTGTGTGTGTTTTATTCGTTTTTTTACTTGGAAGTCTGAGATTCTGACAAGTCCAAATTTAATCCAAAACCCAGAAAAAATATCTTCTTTGGACAGTAGGGACAGATACAAAAAGAATTAAGGTTGATTGGGACTTTGTCATTGTACATTTAATATTGAGGACTAGATTGCTCTACAGGAACACTGTCTGCTAAATTATATTTAGTGTTGAAGAATCCATAATATGTTAGATTTATACTTTATATTTTTATTGTTCTATCTTAGAGTTCAGATCTGCAGACTCTTGATGAGTCTGAGAATGAGATTTTAATCTCATTATCTTCATGATTTAGAGTCACCTGGAATAGTTTTCTCAGTGTCTTGAAGGAAGGAGTTCCTGGAGGTGCTGAACAATAGCTGCTGCTTTTCCTTCACGCTGTGAAGCTCCAGCTCATCCCAATTAAATCACCTCAAACCACCATCTCAGTTCATCAGATTTAGATCAGGAGATTAATGTGGAGAAATAAAACACTTTTATACTCTTTACTACAGAATTCCATGTAATATGTGTCCTTTAATTGTTTTCATATCTTGATTCTGCTTCTTTAAATGCACCTAGAGAGAGGTTTCTGAGAGAGTTGAGTATATCCTGTCATTTTTAGCTCACTATCATCTTTCAGCTCTTTCTATCTATTCTTTGCTTCTTTCCTTTTTTTAGTATATGATCTTCCTGTTCAGACAATCCATTAAAAAAGTCTCTTCTTCTTGTTTTTCAGTAGAACTGAAAGAAAACCTCTATATTAGAAACGAGGAGAGGAGAGAAGCTCTTGTAAGTAGCAGTGAGTGTAATTGCTCCAGCGTTACTCTCGCGTTCTCTACACCACAGGTTTATTGGTTTCATGGCTTTCATCTCCCTCAGCCTCTCTCTCTCTCTCTCTCTCTCTCTCTCTCTAACGTTCCCCCTCTCTTCTCACGCGTTCACCGACTACGCCAAAATAAGAAGCCCAGATGCAGCGCTGCTGCTAAATCAGCGCAGGAGCTAAAAAAAGCTGTGCACTGATTTCCTGTGCAAGACTGATTGAGAAAGCAGACCCGGGTCCGACCCGAGGAGGACCAGGCGGTTCTGGATGAAGCTCTGCAGAACGTATACTG
Organism: Astyanax mexicanus; assembly: GCF_023375975.1. Taxonomy (NCBI): domain Eukaryota; kingdom Metazoa; phylum Chordata; class Actinopteri; order Characiformes; family Acestrorhamphidae; genus Astyanax; species Astyanax mexicanus. The sequence continues at coordinate 1,047,029 of NC_064427.1, forward strand.
AACGTGTATTATACTGCATGTTTTAGATAAGAGGAACTTTATAACTTAATAACAGCTAAAACTCTCAGGATAGTTTTGATTTATAACAGGACAGTGAGTCAAAAATTCATATTCAGTAAATGTGTTCATTAAATTGCTTTGTTTTTAGGATTAGTTATAAAAACACTGTTTTAAGCTGATATATTTCTTAATTATTACTCTCTTATTGTTGAAACACTATTATTAGAACATCAGTTAGAATATTCAGTAACAAAGGTAATGTATTGGCAAAATATTACCACGATACGATTTTATATCATTTATATATCGTGATATTGCAATTCTGCAATACTCGATAAATCAAAGGCATTTATCTATGATACTTACATCTGTGTTACTGAAGACAATAAAATACTCCTAGATAATTTATATTATATATATATTGGTGTCAGTTTCACAGAATTTAACAACCAATATGAAACAGTGTACAACAAAGTGCAATGACCTTTCCAAGTGTGTATATTATTTTTGCAATGTTGTAAAATTGCAATACATTAGAACATAGATTTCTGCTTCTGTTAAAACATGTAACATAAGCTTACAGAACAAAATACATTTAAACACAAATATATGAATGCCAAAAATATCAAATGTCGATATTTGAAGCCGCATATTGATATATTGATATATATTGCCATATTGATATTTTGTCTCATGGGTTACATTCAATATATTGTGATAAACTATTAGTAATGAAAAAGCTATTTCTCCAATCAGAACAGTGGGATTGTAACCATGATTTTCATCACAATACATGGGTTATGTTTCAGTATATTGAATATATTGAGTAGTCAGTAAAAGATGGTAAACTGTAATCATGAAGGGATACACACGGTCAGCAACGGTACTCAGTAAACTATTTATAAACGTATTCATAATAAAACGCTTGGAAAGTAAATGCCAATTGGCTCCAAAAGACATCATTACAGGTTAAAATTAAAACACAGCTCCTGTCGAATAACAGATTCATAGAAATGTGTGAAATAAGTTATTCACATCTCGTACGAGCTGTAAAATCATTCACAACTTCTGAAATTATGAGAAATTGCTTAAAAAAACCCAAGGTGACTATTGAGAGTGTACCTGCTTTTACACACCCGTGCCCAAAGCTTTCATTATCATACATATTACAGTTATAATATTCACACCAGCCTGACGCCAGCCTGCTGCCCGAGAGTCTGGGGCTTTTCAGGGCATAATGTGGCCGAGAACCGCCTACTTCAACAGGAAGAAGCTGTTTGAATAACATTCAGAACTCAATCGCTCTGCTCTTTTGGTGTGCTGTGTCGTGATATGTGGACAAAAGTATTGGCATAAATACACCTGCTTTTTTTCTATTGCCTATAGTGGAACATAACAGACAAACAAATGATCTATTTTTGTAAAATTTACAGCTATGACTCAGCAGAAACCTAATATACAGTACAAGTCAACAGTTTGGACACCTGTGGCATGTCAGTGTATCTGTCACTGTGTAGAGCTTGGAGGTTGAGGCGGATGGAATTATAAAAATTATACAAAACAAACACAAAGCTGAAAAAACTAACAAAAACTGGCAAAACAGATAAACTACAAACCAACAAATCAAGCTAAAGAACATTGTGTATATTTAAATTGACATGGAAACATGTCAGACCAGACCAGACAAAAGAACACTGATACAAAGTGAGTATGTACACACACACACAGAGAGAGAGACAGACAAGGAACACCTGGGGAAGGTAACAAAGGAAAAGGAACAGACCAGAAAAGGGACTAAATATGATAGAACTGTTTCAGTTTATCATTTTTTTTGTTGATACTTGTCATTGTCATTGCTTTGATTGCCAGTTAATGTAAATATCTGAACCCATCATCCAATCGTACGCTCCTATTGGATGCTGATTGGATACTGATTGCTCTTCTACCATAAAAGAAACCAGACAGACACAGCTGAAGCCACGTCTGGGTTAAACACGTGTAAATTTGGAATTATCCCTTATAGCCTTTTTTTGTCTCCGATAATGGCTAAATTAAATTAACATCTCACACAAAAGCTGAACCTCAACATCTGTGCTTCAGCAGAGCAGAGCGTCACCATCTCAGGACCATTTATATTAATCACATCTGCTAATGTCCTGAGCTCTGACACTCGAGGTTCTGTCCTCGGTTTGACTCGTCCGGCCGGCCGTCGTCCCGCTGTGAGCCCGAGCAGCTGTGCCGGTCGTGTATATATATGTATATATGTGTATATATGTGTGTATATGTTTTAAAAAAAGGGAAAAATGTGTACACATGATGTGAAAACGAGGGACGGATCTTTTTTACGGCTTTCGTGCTTTTTATATTTTATAAACACTTAAGAAATTAAGCCAAATAAAGCCAGACACTATAATCCGAGCGCTATACTGTAGCGCACACTGTAAATAATCCACATCAGCTCAGAACAGGGGAGGCTGGGGTTATTTGAGGAGGGTAATATGTAATATTATACCCCCTCTGTCCTCCTATCAGCACTTAGGGTGGCATTTGCGCCTTTTGAAATCAGAGCCGAAGATAATATTATTGAGGGCTCAGGGCAATTTGCCAGGCGGAGACAAAGGGACTGCTCCAAATCTCTTAAGCACCCTAAACCAAAGTAAACAGCCAAGAAGATCAATCTTTAAAGGCAACTCGTGATAAAACAAAGCCCACAGAACCGGTGTCGCGTTTCCCGTGGCTGTTATCGGCGGAGACGCAGGACACGGGTATTTGTTCTGCCCTTTTAAAAGCAAACAAACTGGTGTTGGACGAAATTCGTGGACGAGCAGGAGATTCCAAAAGAAGCTCACAAACACATGTTATAGAAAGATAGAGTCTAACCATCACAGAGAAACACACAAAGACAGTTTAGATAATACAAAAATACTGTATACAACACTTTACAATAAGCGTACATCAATTAACAGTACTTAATAATGACGTTCTTGCTGACCATTAAAAACTTATAGTGCAAAAAATACAGTATGTTAATAGTTTTTACACCTCTGACAATGTCATAACATAGTCATGTTACTGTCTACTTTCTTATTGTATATGTCTACCAGCACTTTAGCTTTGTTGCATCCTTTTCATTTCAAGCTCATGTTAACATACTAGCTAATATCACCAGTTTCACAGTGTTTAAAAACTCCAGCAGCACTGCTGCACTGTCTGATCCACTCGTACCATCAGCACAACACACACTAACACCTCGTACACCACCACCATCATGCTAGTCAGTGTAACTGCAGCGCATGTGGTCATAATGTTCTGCTTGATCGGCCTATACCTTTGAGGATATAGACGCAGGGTTGGTTCACACTCGACCGGTTTGGTTTAATTAAAACAAACTCAGGTTGTTTGAACAAAGCCGAACGTTTCCATTCCAGCCCGGCTGTGCACCAAATAAGTGGACCCAGACCCTGGAGGAGGTCCATCTCACCCCGCCGTCGGGCAAACTCTGGACCACAGATGTCCAAACGGGCCAAACACATAATAAACTGCTGTGGCAGATGGAAAAAATGAGTTTCTGCTGGGTGTTTTGGATGGTATCGGTAATAAAGGATGGATAGTTTTGGTGGCTGATGCTTGTTCTTATTAATACACTATTATATAATAATACACAAATATGTCAAAATGTTTCTGAACACCCCTTCTAATAAAAGCATTCAGCTGTTTGAAATTATACCCACTGGACCTAATACTGACCGATATTATACTGTACGTATCACGATACACGTGTCACAAATTGATATATGATAATAATACTGCGATACTGTAAACAACACGCTATATTGTGATTGTTTTAATCAGAAAATATCAGAAAAAGTGTCATAGTATAGAAACACGCTCATCATACGAAATAAATAAATATGAAGTATAAAGAAAAGTTTACTTTTTATCCTTTGTATCCAGTCAGAACAGCGGGATCTAACAACAACAGAGTACAACACTGCTTATTATTATCTAGTGAATTAACCACTTCTGACACCAATCTTTACATCTAAATTAATAAATAATAATAATCAATACTGTGTTTCTGAAAATCAATGCAGTTATTGCATATCAAAATATTGTGATATGAAACAAGACTAATATTTTTTTCACTATATTACCAATATTGCCAATAGAATAGGACTGTCTAGAGAAAAATGATGGAGCACCATCCAATACTAATGGATACAGAGATGAGGGAGTCTGAATGGTATATGTTTATACTTCTCTACATCCAATCACAATCAGATAAATACACTCTATCTGGATGGAGAGATTTATCTGGATAGGGGTTTTATAGAACGATGAGAAGCCGGAATGAAAACCAGCTGAAATGAAACAGGAGTAATGAGGCTATTTTTAATATGTAAGGAGAAGAAAGTTCAGATAATTGTGTGAAGATGTAAAAGTATACATCACAAATTGTGTTTTTTGGAATAAACTCCCTGAGAGTTAATATCAACTCATTTTAGTGTATATGCGTGACCATCGAATACACACTACAACAGAGTTAAAGTAACTCTTTTCTGGGAGTTGGTGTTAAATCTGAACTGCTGTGGGAGTTAAAATATTTATCTCATCTAGAGTAAAATACAGCACTCAGCTGGAATCATTTCAACTCCTTCACAGTGTTAATGCAAAAATGTGTGCTATTAAACTAATATTATTAAAAAAACATTGTATTATTTTAAAACACTGCAGTTCTCAGTGCATTGCCAGCACTGCACAATTTACAGTGCAGAATATGGTAACTTGCTCTTATAGCCAACAAAATATTAGGTAGCTAGGAAAACAACCATTTTATGAAGTATAATGAAACACCCCATGTAAGGAAGACTACACACTGATGGTGAGCTGGGATTGGTGGACACGCCCATTAGAGAGTTCAGTCACGCTCCTCAACACATTACAATAGACTCTGAAATAAACTCTACACCTCCAAAGAGTTTCCCTCAACTCAACTTGTAGTTTAAGTTGGAGAATAAACTCACACATTTGAACACTTTCACACATTTTTGCTTATCTCCAGGTTTTCCAACTCCAGAAATGTGCTGTGAAGGTAACCCAAGTTTCTACATAAGTAATGTATTAAGTATTTGTACTGTATTATTTGAGATCTCTGAGTATGATCTGGTGTGGGGTGGAAGCTAAGACCCTGCGGAGCTGCTGCTGCTGCTGTATCGGCTGTGAGGAGCGAGAGGAGCGGGAGGGAGGGAGTCATTAGTACTGAAGTGCAGTTCAGATCTGCAGGATTTCCTCCCAACTCAGCCTTCAGACACGAATTCCAGGGATTTTTCTCCTCTTTCTCTTCCTCCATTATTTCTCCTTCTCTCTCTCTCTCTTTCCCTGCATCTGTCTGCGCTGTTCCCTCTCTCTATCCCTCTTTTTCCTCTCTTTTCTCTCTCTGTGTTTCTGACTCTGCTCGGGATTTTATGGAGTTACGCATCTTCTCTGGAATCTGCGTTTAAGACGGACTGCGATTTTCGGGTTTTTCTTCGCTCGTTTTTGCGGAAAAGTGGACGGACTGTTTCTCCACGCCTCACTTTTCTTCTCCTCTACCTTTATCCTGCGCTTTCGAGAAGATTCACTGCGAACAGAGGATTTGTTGCACTTTTTAACGCGCGTTTCTTTAAGGTTCTATATGGGTTTAAGGTTTGAGTAGATTTCAGTTTCAGTAGATTAACGTTATAAGGTTATATATAGATACATATATATATATATATATTTATATATATATATATATATATATATATATGTATTGATGGACGCTAGTTAAGTTAATTTAACTAGCTGTTGTTACTTTGTAATAGTTAAGGACGCTGGTTTGAACGCATGTTTATATTTATAGATACTGATACAGATATAAATATATAAACTCACATTCAGTGGAAAATAAAAATAAAGAAAGGAGGATAAAGGAGGAAAACAGCAGTTTTCCAGACCCATGGCACTTCCCAGCCAACAGCCTGGATTTTATCCATGGTAGAGGAGGACAAGCCCAGTCTAACCCAGTTTAAGGAGGAAAAAAGACGGGAAAAGTTTTATCGACGTTTTCAGCGTTACCCCCATCCCCATCCCCATCCCCACCACCGTGCCGCTGGATTAGCGCTACCCGGGGCTCCGGCGCACCGAGCCGGGCAAGAATGCTGCTGCAGCCGCGTGCTGGAAGTCCGCTGCCTGGAATTGCTCATCTCTGATCTTGTCATGTTTTGATGCTGTTCATATTTCGGTACAAATATGATGAAATGGCAGCCCCGGAAGAAGGTAAGAGCTGGACTTCTTCACTTATTCCTATTGACTTTTCCGACGTGTCTTATTCTTTATTTCAGATCTTCTCTAAGCTATATATCCTCAGACTGTCCTTATATATGATAAATAGTCTGTTTATATATATATAAAGGGTGTATATACTGTGCAAGTTATAACTTACTAGGGCTGCACAATATTTATGCAATAAATTAATTTGCAACGATTAGTCAGATTAGTCGACATAATCGACAGTGTCAGTTATAAAGGATCGTGGGCTTGATGTTCAGTGAGCGCAATACTATTAATTAGTGCTGCAGCGATTAGTCAGCATAAGCGATATTCCCTATTCTAAACTACTATTGCTCAGGGCTGCAGTGATCATTCGCTATAATCGACAGTGTCGATTATGAACTTCTATTACGTAGGACTGCTATGATTAGTCGCCATAATCGACAATGCAGATTCTAAGTTTCTATTATTTAGGGCTACAACGATTATTCAGCATAATCAACAGTGATGATTCTAAACTTCTATTACATAGGACTGCTGTGATTAGTCAAAATATTCAACATTGCCATTTCCAAAATGCTATTAATTAGGGCTGCAGCGATTAATCAACATAATTGACAATGCAGATTCTAAACTACTGTTAATCAGGGCTGCAGCGATTATTCGCTATAATCGACGGTGTCGATTCTAAACTTCTGTTTCGTAGGACTGCTGTGATTAGTCAATATAATCCACATAGCCATTTCCAAACCACTATTACTTAGGGCTGCAGGGATTAGTCACATTAATTGAGATTGCTGATTCTACACTGCTATTAATTAGGGTTGCAGCGATTGATTAGTCAACATACTTGACATTGGCGATTCTAAACTACTATTACTTATGTGTTAAGCGATTAGTCAACATAATCGACAATGTAAATTCTAAAAGATTGAGGGCTTGGGATTCACTACTGGAGTGCACTACTATTAATCAGGGCTGAAACAATCGATTAGTCAAAATAATTTCTTTTTGTTCTGATAGTGTCGACCAAAAAACATGAGTTTGATGGTTAAAACCACCTGTATAACCAAGCTTCACCATGCTGGTTGACCACCTTGACTAGCAAGATCACGTTGGGTGATGAGCATGATCAGCAAAGCCATGTTGGTCAACCACCATGAAGATTAAGACCAAGCTGGTTGATCAGGATCAAATAATTGAATTAGAAAATAAATCAAATGCAAAATTCACTTTGCTGGTCAGGAGCTGGTTAACCAGGTATATTGTCCCAGTGTAGAGTATGTGTAATGCCTGGATTAGCAGTATTTCAACCACCCTCATTTAAGAGAACAATGTAGGCCATCCAAATCCAGCTACCAGCAAAAACAGGTCATGAACTGGATTCTATTTTTTTAGTTATGCAAATATTGCAGAAAATAATATAATTGCAATGCCATTTTTTTCAATATTGTGCAGCTCTAGTGTACACTGTGTATATGGTGTGTAATTTACAGGATGTGTATAGTTTGAGTTTGAGTCTGTATATTACAGTAATGTGAACATACTTGGTCAATAAGTCAGATTGTGAGTCTGATTATGAAGATCTGAGACCTGAAAGTAGCCTTGATTATTTAATCTACTGCTCAGCAATACTTTAAAATCCACTTGCTCAGTAGAAGTACTGTACACTAAAGCAGCTTTTACTCAAATAAGGGTTCAAGCACCAAATATATCCAAGCCAAGCCAATGGCTGAGCCCAGTGCCAAGCCTGAAGTGGAAAGATACAGTTATCATATTTGGAAAAGAGCTGCAGAGTCATGGTCTGAAACAGGTTTGGCAATAAAATGAACAAGAGCTTTTTCCATCTGTCTTTGGCTTGCATGTAAAGTGCTTGGACCCCTGTTCTTGTTGCTGTAAATTTCTGGCCTGGAGTACAGAAACGTTTGTTTTAATGTTTTAAGAAGTTTGTAGTTACAGATATACATTGTAGGAGCTCTTGGCAGTTTGGCAGTTGGATGTTTTATTTTGTATCGCTTATATTTTTTTCTTAATTATATTGTTTTGACTAAAATTGATAAATATATTGTAGGTTTGGCATCTTACAATACATGGTGGACCACATTTACTCCTAGCCTGTTCCTCAGGTTTTGGCCAGTACTGTACTGTGGTACTTTGTACTGTATTACTATATAGTACTGTGTACTGTAGTACTGTGTAGGACTGTGTGCACTAGTACTGTAGTAATGTGTGCTGTAGTACAGTTACGCCTGTCATAAAAGTTAAATTATCGAATTGTGCAAACCAAAACATTGTAGTATTGTGTAGAATTGTGTACTCCAGTACTGTGTACTGTAGTACTGTCTAGGTCTGTGTACTTTAGTAGGGTATTGATGTGTAATACTGTGTTCTCCAGTACTATGTAATGTAGTATTGTGCTCTAGTACTGTGTAGGGTTGTGTACTCCAGTACTGTGTAATGTAGTACTGTGCTCTAGTACAGTAGTACTGTGTACTTAAGTATTGAAGTGCTGTGTAGTACTGTGTACTCTAGAAGATTTGTACTGTGTAGTGCTGTGTATTTTAGTAGAGTATTGCTGTATAGTACTGCTCTCCAGTACGGTGTATTGTATAGTACTGTAATACTTTTTGCTGTAGTATTCTTCTGTTTGATACATTAATCTTGCGGTGTTTGTTAAGGTGGTATTAGGGGTTGAAAGGCTTGAAACTTCAGGCCTGTTGGTGCCAAATCCTGTGGGAACAGATGGCCGAGGTCAGAGAGGTTAGAGCAGATTGGGAGACGCTGGTTTGTTTGGCAGCAGCAGGATAAGGAAGGAAAGTCACTGTGTGCACTAGTGATGCACCCAAATGAACATTTAGTCTTAAACTTCATTAATTTTGCTTTAGCTTTTTCTACACTTATTTGTCCACTGTTATCAGTGTGGTGTTACTCATAAGAGGCTTAGACCCATATCTCTATAAAACTGCTATAAAATATTTGCATCTGTTTTACCTCCTCATTTACCAGTTTGGAAACACAGTACCATGCAAATGCTGTGCATTATGAGGATAAACACCTTCAAACATTTGTGACGCTAACCTTTGAACGATATTTGATGTAACTGCATATGAATGCAAATATCGCAAAATATACTTAATGTATGTATGCTCTGCAGATTACAGATTACACAATCAGAGAGTTGAGGTAAACACTAGAAAAAATGGGAAAACGAGTCCTGTTTACTCTACTCTGCTCTACTGTGTCTGCAATCCTGTGCCAGGCCTGATTTCCCCGGACATTTACCTCAGCATTTACCTTCTTCACTTGTAGACTCTGTAGAATCTGAAGGATCTGTAGGATCTGTATGGAGGCCAGAACCTGCAGTTTCTCATTTGTTCCACTTGGGGGCAAGCAGCTGTAGATCAAAGCGAGTTGATTCCTTCTTTTTTTACACCCATAAAAAAGAGAAAAAAGGAGAGGAAAAAAGGAAAAATCCCAGCAGTGTCTGACAGAGCTGTGCTTATTTTGAATCCAGTTTGATTCATTTGCCGTCTGCTTTTAATTGGAGTGGTATTAGTAGTTTTGTCCCGGGATTATGAGGATTCCAGTAAGAAAATGATGGGTTTGTAAATAAAAGATTATGGGAAACAGTGAGTGAGTCATCTGTGCAGCTGTAGCGATGCACCTCTTTACATGTCTGTAAATAGACCTCCCCTGAGGATTACAGCGCGCCAAACGCATGCAGCCAGGGGAGCCACGCTGTAAAATCACAGGGCGCGCCATCCTGCGTCACTACACAGCGCCGCTCGCGTCGTTCGCCAACCGCGATTAAGTGCATCGTCGTCGCCTCCGCCGCCTCGGAGCGACGCGACAAAACACAGTAAATAAGAACAGTTCCTAACAAACGCCGTGAGCCGTTAGAGCTCCTCTCGGCAGGTGTCGGGTCGTGTTCTTCGCCAGACTTTCTTGATTACGGTTTCCAGTCGTTTCTCCTCACGGGGCCTGTTGTTTAGACTTCCCGAGCTGATCAAAGCGCCGCAGGTTTCACTCCACTGTGTTGAGTGTTGAATGTTTCCCCCCTGCAGCATCAGTCGCACGCCGCACCTGCTCCCGTACGCCGCCTCGGCAGGGGGAGGAAGCTTTCCAAACTGCCGACAATCACCCAGAGACTTCAGGTGACTCGATACTCCAGGTACTCGAGTCACGTCTACTGAAACGGTTGCTTCGAGATCACTGATGATCTGATGATTCACGGCTCAAGTCCCAAGGCCTTTAAGGGAGAACCCCGGTGTTTTAAAATGGACTTTTGCTGTTGTAGTAAAAAATGGTAAATAGTACTTACCTTTATTGAATAGCACACCTCTGCTCTCCCACAGCTTTCTGAGAGACAGTAATTTGCCCATCACTCTGTACAACATCTGTATCAGGGCATATTTTACACAGATAAATTGCTTTTTACATCGTAATCCAGCTCAAAGTAGCTCCACACCTCCTTGGTAGAATCCAGACATTTAAAACGAGGCATTAAAAACTTAAAAAGTGCACAAGAATCTTTTTAAAAACCACTGTTTACATCCTAAAACGCTTCTTTGTATCACCATGCACCGTAATCACTGTACTGATAATGACATAGACATATATACATAGACTCTGCATAGCCTGCCTTCTGGTGTAGCAGCCGGCGACCAGTGCATTTATTTAAGGTGTTTAACACACCTATAATAATCACTAACTCTAACAATTTATACCCGATTTACACACGGTTTGGTTTGTAACAATAGACAGAGATGTAGTAATGATTTAGGAATACCTGCTTTTATTCTGTTCGTACTTTGTATTATGCTCTGTAACAAAGACATATATATGGTCTGGCATATTAATTAACTATTATGTAATAATAATAATTACACATTACGCATATATACATACATGCACGTATTATATATATATTAATATATATTAAAAAACATATATAACTGTAATTCGAATTAACCAAATTAAACATGAAAATCGCCCAGCACTGGTATATAGTCTATACCTTTAGTAGTATAGTAGTATGTAGTTGGCATTCAGACGAATAATTGTACAATACTGTATACTGTGATATTTTCTCAGAGATGGTTATTCTACAGTATAAATGGAGTCTATGATTTTTGGTGTATGAGTGGGAGAAGCTCTGAGCGAGGGGAGGCCCGGCTCAGGGCGAGTGGGGCCGGGATTTGGCGAGGCTCCGCGTGGTCCTGGCCGGCGGTACGCATTCCTGGCGGAGTTGGCCGAGCATATTTCCTACAGGGTTTAGTGTTTCCACACTCTCCCCTCTTCAGAGCCGTCAGTTAGAGAGGCCACACCGCTCGCCGCCACATCCTCACTGCAGCGACAGCGGCGGCGGAGTATTTTCGGAGTAAACACGGCTATAATTTAAACCCCCAATTAGGAAGTTTTGAAGATGGAGGCGAGAGAAGGGTCCTACGAAAACAAGACCAAAAAAGTGCAAAGAGCGAAGAAGCTCTTGTCCACTTTTACAGCGCGTTCTGGTGGCGCGCCAGGTTCAGCGCCGGGGTGGCCGTGTTGCTGTTCCAGCGGCGTCTGATTGGGGCTTTAAGGACAAATCTGACTTGATCCGAGCTTGAAGACGTTATTTGAGAAGCGTTATGAAGCCACTGCTCTTCATCCCCTGATGAAATGGTCTCCACAACCAATTTCTGTCCCGGTTCTGAGCTCGGTCTGGCCCGAATGTGTCCAGACGCTCTCCTAGAGTGACCCCAAATGCAGAAAAATGAGAAAGCTGCATCTACATCAAACACGCCAGTCAGACTCGCGCTCCCAGCGAGGTGCAGAATCGCGGCAGCGCGAGAGCTTCACGTGCTGAAAGCCTCGCGTCTCGGAGTTCTTCACACGTCGTGCTTCGTTACTGCGACTCCTCGGGCTCTGAACCCAATAAAAGCCTGAACCCGGCTTTGATATGCATTTCTTTTTGTGCGTTTTTTTACTCCTCTCTTCATTTTTATGATCTGGGCATGTATGGATCATATCTTTCAGAATAAAAGTGATTTAGGGCGAATTCTGTTCTAAATGGCTGCGTCCCGATTGCATAGAGCAGCTTTGGCACTATGTTAGGAACACTATGTAAAAAGAAACTTGCTATTCAAACACACACTTTTATCATAACAAATCATATACTTTATAATTCAAATACTCAAACATCAGATTTGTGCTCTCTCAGGGCTCCGGCAGCTGATGGGAAGCTACGTACATAAATGGGATTCGAACCAGCGATCTCCTGATCATAGTGGCAGCACTTTAGACTGCTGGACCACTCAAAGCCCAGCACACAGTTCATCCCGCTTTTGTTGGAGTAGCAGTCTCTAATGTCCAGAGAAGACTTATTTCTAGACTACTACTAAACGCTGATGTAGAAACATTGCTGTGAACATTTGATTGCTTTCATTAGTGAAGTCAGGATATTGAGGCATCTGCAGTACAATGGACCATACAAATAAAAAAGTTATACCAGTATTTTGATGTATTATTATTATTTTTTTTTCTCTGCATGCTCTACTGAAGATGTCTCTATGCATATTGAATCTGATCTTTATTTAGGATGTTTATTACGCTGTATAATATTCCTGACTTTACAAGCTATAAAGGTTCCCCGTTACCCTGCAGCCTCGCCGCGCTCTCGGCTCAGATCAATACCGGCAGCAGTAAACACGCCGGGTGTTAGCCGAGACCCCGGCCGACTCCTCCGCTTCTGATTGGATTACACTAATATGTTCAAAGGCACTTCATATTTCTCGGCGCGCCCGGCCGGCTCCGGCTCCGGCGCTGATAGCGTTCCAGGAGAAGGCGATTTTGTTTACTGCGGCTTACGAGGATTACCGCGCTGTTTCCCAGCTTCACCACCTCAGCAGATCAGCCGGCGACCCATCGCTCACTTCCCTCAGTGGCCCGAAGGAAGCCCGAGCCCTGGAGGTTATCTGTTACAGTGGAGGGGGCGGAGGGGGCGGAGATGGAGACGTGGTTATTCATCATGTCAGAGCCGCTGAATCAGGCCTGCGGAGGCAGCTGTGAGGATTCGGTGGAGGCCGGGCGGGGAATTGTGATTCCTTCACTCCGGCTTTGTGCTTAATGTTAATGATTTAAGGATGAATAAATCCAGGATGATGAAAGTTGCTGAAAGACAAAAAAGGGAAAAGTTCTCTCCTCTTTTTTTTCGGTTTGGGTTTCTGGGTCACAGTAGATGAAACACTGCGGATATTGTGCGAGTCCTTGACATTGTAGTTATTGAAGGCTATTTTTAGCTCCTCATTGTCCATTGAGTTTCAGTGTGTGTTGTAAACTGTGATGAATTCCAGAGTTTTTATTCCATAATCAATCAATCAGACCATTTTTAGACTCGTTGAGGACGTTGAGGGTGACCCACGTCAACCAGTTAATGATATATATATAAAATACCAGTTAAAACTTTGATATTAATATCAAATAATATCTTCAATATTTCTTCTACAAATGAATATCTTCAATATTTCTTCTTTATTTGAATTATTTATTACATTGTAGAGCAAGGTAAAGTGGTAAAGTGAGGTTGAGCCAGATGAAGTGGTGTAGAATTTGAGTAGGATAAGGTAAAGTGTAGAATAAGGCAGACCAAAAAACTAAAAAAGTTTAAAAGTATAAAATCTATCCTGGTTTGTTTGACACTTTTTAGTTTACTTAATAATTAAATATGTTTTGTTTAGTGTTTTGATATGTTCGATATTAATCTACAATGTAGAAAATAATAAAAAAGAGAACAAACATTAAATGAGAAGGTGTGTTTCCAAACTTTTGGCTTGACTGGTACTGTATATCATAAAACAAGTCCAGTGCAAAAATGTTTAATGTTTAAATAGATGATTTGTAAGTTGATCAGCACTGGCCATTGTGTTGCCGATGGATGCTGCATTCTATATTGATGCTAACACTGTGGTAGTGATGCTGAATGTGACTAATGCCATGATAGTGATGCTAATATCACAGTAGTGATGCTGAGAAAGGGTGGCAGTCAGTGTGGTAGTGGTGTTACCACCATGATAGTGATGAAAATGGTGATTATATGAATCAGTAGCGAATCATTTGGTGTGAGGGTCAGTTTGAATTGAATAATTGATAAGTTAAACCCATGTCTATTCCCCTACTTCATCCTCATGTTGTTAAATGAGGATCTGAGGTCCTCACTTGGTTTTCCTTCCTAATGTCTCCCATCTGCTTCCTCCTCCTCACCACTATGTAAGTTATACCAGCGAGCCGAGTGTTGGGTACCTGCTGCAGACCTGGTCCTCTGGCTCGCCGGCTTGATTCAGCATCTTTCTGCTGCACAAACTGCTGCCGGGCTGTAAATAGGCCGGCCTGTCACAGAACCCAGCAGGTGCTCCAGCTCCTTTCAGTTAATCATCCTCCGGCTCCTGCTCTGTTCAGCACTGTTCATCTCCTGCGTTCAGCAGCTACAACAGAGTACCTACTGCACCACCAGCAGCACCACGGCGTCAGTCCCGTACCGGCCACGCATCACTTCATCTTCCCCTTACGGCCCGAACTGTCCCATCCAATCAGAAACCTACTCCACCTGAGGTCAGGATCTGAATGAGACGATGACTGGTGCTGTTCCTCACGGCTTCTCTATGGATAGTTCCATTGTAAAGTGTTTTATTTTTAGCAGAGTATAGTCATGATTCTGGTGATGGGTAATATGTGGATCATGTGATATGGAGGTAAAGGCAGGTACAGTGAGGTAGAGCGAGACAGAGCAAGAAAAGCGAGTAAGGGCAAGGAAGAGTGATTTAAAGTGAGGTAGAATGAGGTAAAGTGAGGACGAGCGAGTTAGAGGAAGATAGAGTGAGGTAAAATATGAGTGAAGTAGAATGAGGTAGAGCTAGGTAGATAAAGGTGGAGTGAGGTAGAGAGGGGTAGTGTGAGATTAGAGTGAGATAAAGTGAGGTAGGGGGAGAGTAGAGCTAGGTAAAGTGAGAGCGTGATGTAGAATTAGAGTGAGACAGAGAGTGGTATTGTGAGAATAGAGTGAGATGATGTAGAGTGAGGTAGATTGCAGTAGAGTGAGGTAGAGAGGGTTAGAGTGAGGAAAAGTGAGGCAAATGAGGTAGAACAAGCAAGAGTAAGGGTAGAATGTGGCTGAGTGAAAGTAGATTGAGGCAGAGCAAGGATAGAGTGAGATAGAGTGAGATAAAGCAAGAAAGAGTGGCGTTTATTGAGGCAGAATGATGTAGAGTGAGGGAGATTGCAGTAGAGTGAGGTAGAGAGGGATAGAGTGAGGATAAGTGAGGCAAATGAGGTAGAGCCAGGAAGAAGGTTAGAGTGAGGTAGAGTAAGACAGAGTGTGGTATTATAAGAGTAGAGTAAGGGTAGAGTGAAATAAAGCAAGATAGAGTGGAGTTGAGTGAGGCAGAAGGATGTAGAGTGAGGTAGAGAGGGATAGAGTAAGGTAAAGTGAGGCAAATGAGGTAGCGCAGGGAAAAGTAAGTGTAGAGTGAGGTAGCACTGGTCGTTCTGCTTTAAAATTCATTGATTTAAGCTCATTTTTATTTAGTTTTATTGGTTTTAATAGATATATTTTTTTATTGTACTATTATTACTATTGTTGTTTGTGTTCAGCTGGTGGAAATCTAAAATGTATCTTATATAAATGATACATTTCTTTCTAAAGTTATACTAATGTGTGTAATCTCTCTGTTAGTTAATAATGTGTATATTAATAACTCACTCAGCATCGGCCCATAATTCCCATCCCATTGGTGCATCCCTAAAATACTGTATGTGTGCAAATATAAATAAATATATATGTATATATTGTATATTTACAAGTTTGCAGAATGTTACAAAAATAATTGTAAAGGTCGTTTGCAAACACTTTAGACCAATATAAAAAAACATTTATTGAAGTTTTTCTTCCTGGTAAAGCCTGTAATGTCTTTTCAGTGCATTATGGGATATTAGTGATTCTGAGGCCTTGCAGTTTTTACTGCCACAAGGAATCATCTCAGCCGGGCAGCCGACCAGCTAATACCACCAATAATGCTTCTGATTGAAACCAATTTACACAATTTTGCCTTTACCCCAGGCGAGCGAATGAGCTAATTAGCTCCATGGCGTGGTGGAGGAGTGTGTGTAAGTGTGTGTGTGTGTGTGTGTGTGTAAATGTGTGTGTAGAAGCTCTGTGGAAGTGGTGGTGGTGGTGTTGGTGGTGTTGGTATCTCCAGTCATGTGCTCCTAAACTCTCGACTGGAAACTCGAGTGTCAGCTGCAGTTTTAGGCTGGGATATTTCATCCGGTAACAGTTGTGCTGATTGGTATGATTAGTGTGTGAGTGTGTGTGTAGTGTGTGTGTGTGTGTGTGTGTGTAGTGTGTAAGTGTAGTGTGTAAGTGCGTATCCAGGCTCAGGCCTGAGCGGCTGTTTCTCAGGCCCCCAGGCAGCAGCAGAGCTACTCGGAGAAGCAGTCAGATGAATAAACATGGCGGCCCAATCCGCAGCACATTTCCTCGTGTGATGAGGTGGAAAAACAGCCCAAAACACGGCGGCCCGGGAGAACCCGGCACTCAGACCCGCTCCGGAGAGAGCCGCTGCTCCCTGCGCCGAACCAAACACGGCACAGGCGGGAGGAAATCAAATAAATACACAATAAAATAAATAAAATATAAATCTGAAGTAGAAGAAGAAGAAGATGTAGAAGAAGTAGGATTGTGTTAATAACAGAAACAGTCTGAAACATGCTCTGGATGAGCGACTAAAACCAAGAATATGCTTAAAAATATATCTTACACTCTTGGAAAGATGCAATGCGATGTTCATTGCTATTTTACACCCCGCCAACAGCCTACTTTCACACCTTCCACCTTTCACATCACTTAAATAGCAGAGGTGCTTGTTTAAGTTCATGCTTAACTGCGATAGAAGCACAAAAGTCACACAAGACTCGCCACAGACAGTAGGTACAGATCCCTCCCGCAGACAAAGTCTGCTAGCTAGTCTGCAGGTTTCTTTATTGAGACGTTACAATAAGGGAGGAGCATCCAAACGGTTTATAGTAGTATATGGTTGATGAAGACACACAAGTTAAGATCCAGTAATTTGTTTGGACCAATCATAGAGGTTTCTAGGTTTCCTATTCTATGAAACATTTTAAAATATAATAAAAGAACTTAAAATATTCTGTCAGTTACATGTAATTTCAATTATTGTATTTTAATTATTTTATTCATTTTGAATTTAGTTGATTATTACGTGAGTGATGCATATACGTGCAGAGAGCTCTGTAAAAAATGAAGAGAGCACAGTTTCTCTGATTTTGCTATTTATAGGTTTATATTTGAGTAAAATGAACATTGTTGTTTTATTCTATAAACTACAGACAACATTTCTCCCAAATTACAAATAAAAATATTCTCATTTAGAGCATTTATTTACAGAAAATGAGAAATGGCTGAAATGCAAAGACAAGAACAAGTTCATATTCTTAAAGTTTTAGGGAGTTCAGAAATCAATATTTGGTGGAATAATCCTGATTTTGAAAATCTTAGTTTTTTCATGCATCTTGACATGTTCTCCTCCACCGGTCTTACACTCTGCTTTTGGATAACTTTATGCCTTTTCTCCATCCATCCATCTTCCTCTTGATTTTATTCCAGAGGTAATTTGGCAAAATCAAAG